>NW_027526422.1:8313144-8471813 GCF_048455015.1 Haemaphysalis longicornis | reverse complement strand
GTCGCTTGAAAGCTAGCCTGCATTTAACACACTGATAGCTGCGTAATGCGTCACTCTTATTAATAACGCATCACTGTAGCTGGAAATCTGGCAGTTCAACATATCTTCGTTTTTTTTTTTTTTTTGCGTTAAAAAACATGTTTCGGGGAGGGTGTGGAGTTGAGTCAGTTACCGAAGGCTACTTCCTTCGAATTGGACAAAGTTGTAGTTTGTCCTCGTGACCCCTTTAACGGTACTGGAATGTTAAGTGGAAGCTACGAACGCTCGATAGTAACAGTAGCATTCGAGTCGTTTAGCTCTGTTTTAGAGAACACATTAACAAATATGCCTCCTGATGAACGAAGCTTCCTATAAGCTGGCTGCTGAAATGTCTTTTTTTTTCCAAGAGATGTGCCGATGGGAAGGGACACGAACGAATTTGTCCACAGAAAAAACTATTTTGCTATTAGGGGAATTGTTGTCCTCTTCTGGGAATGCCCACGTCTCTCTCCCAAACCTACACTGACATCCTCTACCACTACAGAGCAACCCGACGCACCTATCCCCCTCCCCACCCTTCCCTTTCTACCGCTGACGCCCGCATTTGGCGCCGACTTCAACCCAACACTTATTACAATCACTCCATCTCCACCACATATCCCCTACTAACTACCCACTTAACTGTCCCAATGCGATGAGCCTAACACCACAGCTCATCTCGTCTAGACGTGCCCCACCAACCCTCCACCACCCAGATCCCCTACCCTTGAGCAGTGGGAGTGCGCGTTGCAGAGCTGCCAGCTCGAAGACCAGGAGGCCCTGATCTCTCTCTCTCTCTCTCTCTCTCTCTCTCTCTCTCTCTCTCTCTCTCTCTCTCTCTCTCTCCTCTCTCTCTCTCTCTCTCTCTCTCTCCTCTCTCTCTCTCTCTCTCTCTCTCTCTCTCTCTCTCTCTCTCTCTCTCTCTCTATTAGGGGAATAGGGTCGTAAGGAAGAGCAAGGGGAAGAGCTGATCTCACCGCGAGCTGCTCCGGTACCTTGGCCGCCCATGTTTCGGCCGAGTGAGCGGGGTTGCATCTGGAACTGTTGCGGCTGGTACTGCTGCGACTGATGCTCCTGATGGAAGCTTTTGCGGGTGTAGCGTCCTTTGCCTGCAGCCGGCACAACGAAACGCACAGTGAAATGAAATGAACAAAACAGGGCTGTAGGTGCGAAGGGGTTGAGCGAAACAAATATTGGTGACGGAAGCCTTCAGACTGTTATAACCTGAAAGGGCGGAGAAGAGTGAATTAAAGAAGTATGCCCGCCGCGGGTGGCTTCGTGGCTAAGGCGTTGTGCTGCTGAGCCTAAGGTCGCGGGTTCGATTACCGGCCGCGGCGGCCGCTTTCCTGCTGGAGGCGAAAAGCAAAAACGCCCGTGTGTTCGAGATTTAGATGAACGTTAAACGATCCCCACGTGGTCAAAATGAATCCGGAGCCCTCCACTGCGGCACGTCTCATCGCCTGTGTAGCGTCGGCGCGTTACACCCCACAATCAATCAATCAATCAATCAATCAATCAATCAATCAATCAATCAATCAATCAATCAATCAATCAATCAATCAATCAATCAATCAATCAATCAATCAATCAATCAATCAATCATTAAAGAGGTGCCTAGTTAGAACAGCTAAATTTGGTAAAAATTCTAATAAACGACAGCAAGGGTGCAAGGCAAGCGTTACCGCCACCAGCTTAGCAGTGGTAACAAAGCACGCAAGCACAATAAAACACCATCAGCGCGCCGGCGTACATGTTTACAAAAGAGTATAAGCGATTTACTTTTTAACTGCCAATTTTCCTTCATGTTCTACTATCTCACAATCAAGTCCGCTAAAAATTGAATGAGTCCTGTTTACTGCTCCAACAAGAACGCTGCTGGCACAAAATATCAGTCACATTTTTTGAACGATGAAGTGTCAGCTGAAGGGCACAGAACGGGCTTGGACATGACGTCAGCAGTCACGTGTCACTACAAGCCGGAGCCCCAGCCACTCACCCTCTGCACGGCCTTGCGGTGGCATATCGAGCAGCAGATGTAGCGGTAGGAGAACTTGAAGCTCTGCGCCATGGCGTCGCCAATGTTGGACAGGCACAGCAGCATGAGTGGAATCCCCACGATGGCGTATAGGATGGTCACCACCTTGCCCTGCGGAGTCTTGGGCGCGATGTTGCCGTACCCTGCGCGAAAACAGCGGCAGCCATGTTTTTCGGCCTGCGTGAGCCCTAAACGAATTTAAATGCACGCACGGGAGCGGGGGCCTGTGTGGAGCAAAAAATCCCGGGCCATCTCCCCTGAGGTGAAACCTATACGAAGCATGCATAAGTGTATTCTTGGCGCCTTGGCGTTTTTTCAGCGGAGGACGACACTGTTGGAGGGTAGAGGTATACAGCTTTGCTATAAAAAGCCTCTTGTCTTTGAAGTACGAAGCTCTCTAGCGCGAGGCGTAAACGAGTGTCCCAGTGTTTTTTAGTACGCGTTACGAAGCGCTCCAGCGCGAGGCGTAAACGACTGTCCCGGTGTATTTTTTTTAGTACACGTTATGTTCTAGCGCGAGGTGTAAGCTAGTTTCCCGGTATTTAGTACGTGACTACATGAAGCGACGATTACGACGCCAACAGCAGCACGCCAACAGCCCCAGCCGTTAGAGGCTTCGCCCCTAAAATACGCGAAATCAAGATTGCGTGTTCAGGACCAACCACCGTACGTCAGTGCGCGAGTTTTTACGGTGCATGCTTTCCGGTAATTGTACATGCTATCACATACTGTACCGTATCGGTTATTATTTCCCAGAAACTGGTGTGCTCTCTCTTGTAGAAGTTTCTAATGTAGTTTTTACTTTGCAAAACAGAAACCCGACGGTTACGGAGATGTAGGGGCCTCAGATTCCGGGACCTCCAATTCTTGTAATCACTCAATTGTAGCCTCATTTTTCCAATAGAAGCTTTCATCGTGAAGGCGTATTCAAGCAAAATACATTTGTATCACATTCAGAAACCGCTGTTTTATCAAATATTTGTATGCTTCTGTAAAAATTGACACAAAACAGCAAGTTGAATGCCACTGCAGGGCTCGGATTCACAACAGTGGCCCTTCTCCTGTGTTTCCTAAAGTCTAAAGTACGAAATAGAATACTCCAAAGCCCCTATCAAGTATTGTGCAATATAACGCCCTGTGGAATAATTTTATTAGATGTAAGTTCGCCCTCACAGCCCGTAACAAATGCGGGATCTGCAATATTTTGCTGTCATCTTACTCTCCACGCGCTGCGTTTCACTCCTCAATCTATTATTGAGGACCATAATTGAACCGCTAGTTCCTAGGTCGCCTGGCAGTGATTCTTTGTAAAGACTGCTGACTTCTTGGATACAAATGTGGATAAGTTCATATTACAAACTTGCATGCTCTCGCGATGTCTGACTTGCAGACAAAATACAAGTTTGTTTTATTCGAAGGATTTCGCGTTTTATAGTGTCCCTAGCGCTTGTCAGGCTCCAAATGATGCCATATTCACTGAGAAATTAATCAATTTAGATTAAAATTTTAATTCTCCCGCCAAATCGTTTGTTTTTCAATGTCAGCAATGAAGTCATAAGTGCGCGTATTAAAACGAACTTCCACTGCATCATTCGGCTCTGCAGCCTTGCTTGCCGTCAGCCCTCCCAGATGGCGCTACTATACTCATCCACGAACCGTTATTTGCCGTTGCTTTGTTTTTGACCGTATTTGCACCATGCTTGTTTTTGTTACTGTAGAAAGTAACAGTTTCGC
This sequence comes from Haemaphysalis longicornis, assembly GCF_048455015.1. NCBI lineage: Eukaryota > Metazoa > Arthropoda > Arachnida > Ixodida > Ixodidae > Haemaphysalis > Haemaphysalis longicornis. Next base: position 8,468,026 of record NW_027526422.1, on the reverse strand, counting down.
GAAACATGAAGTATACTCGACAAACAGGGTCACGTAAGACAACGTCGCTTACTCCAATCGGCCAGTGTCGTGTAAGACAACTTCAAAGCGGCGGAGTGCTGTGCATCTAAACCAAGCATAGAGCGCCCAGAACAAACAGCAGTGCGCGTCGGTACTTCTATGCTTACGTATATTTTCGTAACTTTCATTGCTTACCGCACCAATCTTAATGCTGTAAAATGAATATGGATTACAGTTAAGCGCAAATAGTTCGTTTTGCAAGCTTATAATCAGTGCCTAATTTGCGTTTGCTTTTGCCGGCTTCAACGAATCGCACAGCTGGGCATATGACATCATAGGTTCTGTTGCAGGAAATGAGCTAGTGGGTTGCATGGTCATTCCCCCTTTTTTTTAATTATGTAGCTTATTTGAGCGAAGTGGGCGTTAAAAGTGGTGTCAGTATGATTCTAACCAGGCAATCTTTCGAACGAACCAAACTTGTCTTTTGCCCGCATGCCCCCTTTAAGCACTGAGCACAGGAATCTCGCAATCGTCGTCAACCAAAGAAAAAAGTTAACAATTATTTTCAGGGGTGTTATGAAACCTCCTCCACAAAAATACCGCATTTATGGTCACCGTATATGCGTTAGATTCAAGCCTATTTCCACATAGCATGAACCGTCGGTCATAGCAGCAACGCAAGCGAAATCACCGTCGCCCATGCCCAGGCCTATCACTGTTTCCAATGCGTCCCCTTCCCCCCCAACTTTCCCTTAACCGAACCACGTCGGGTGCAGCGTTCACTGCTTCTTTCTGTCTATCTGCCCACTCGTGGGCAAATTTCCCTGGATCCTAATCTTCCCGCCTTTTACCTCCCGTAGTGTGTGCTTCACCTTTCTCTTGAGTGAAAATTGTGAAGCCAGCTTTCCGGCTCGGAGTCATGCTTGTGTTTGCCGAGTGTGTTCTAGTGTGCTCTCACGCTCTTTTACAGTGTCAACTGTGAAGTGCGCAATGCTGTTTACACTGTTTATTTAGCCTAGTTGCCGTTCTTTAAAAATCTTCTGCATGGTACTAAAATTCCTCAAACTACTTGGAGGGCTATCAGTCGCTAATTGCCTATCGCCAATTCCAATTGCTTATGCTTATTGTCGCCTGCTGCTTAGCGCCAGAAAAGTGCTGACGGGCTTTCCAAGCTGCTTCTGTGCCGCTTTTATCATCGATATTTGCCATGCATAAAAACTTGCAAAACAAAATATTTAAATCCTTAGGGTCTATGCGAGGGTGCGAGACGGCTCTATGCCAGCATGGGAATCATGGGTATTTATTTATTTGATTATTTATTTATTCTAAGGACCCAGTAGGGCATTACACAATAAACACTGCGCATCAAGCAAGCTCTTAGCAAATATTGCGCACGTGTCAGCAAGTATGGGCTCTCCAGATTAGTTTTTTTTTTTTTCATGTTCGGACTGCCTTAATTTCGTTGTTTGAAAAAAAAAAAGAACTAACAGACGACACTGGTGGGTCTTGACTTAGACAATGCTGTGCAATCCTTCATACTGTCCACAAGTCAGCAAATACAACGGTGGCCTATACAATGGTTTGCATTTAGCTTTTTGGTAAATCACCTGCGTCGACGAAGACTCCGGTGACGATTACGATTAGTTTTGGCGTCAGCTGTCTATTTGTTCTCAGTGTGGCGCCAAATTGGCAGCTTTCAATGCATAATGCTGTCGTCTGCTGCCCCGCAGCTTTCGCGATGGCAATGCGAATGACAGGAGGATGTAGCCATCCAACGTTCATGATTTGAGAGTTAGTCCATGTCACTGATGGAGCCTGGCTTCACTGCTGCGAGCAAATCATTCGCAACGCTCTTTATTGTGTCACAGTTTTCAGACGACGAGGAAGCGAAGAACCCAAGCAACAAGTTGAAACTAAGAATGACGAGCTTTGGTAAGGGCGCCATATTTGAAACGTTTGTTCCAACTTCTCAACGCTTCGCCGAAACCTAGTCTGAGGTTCTGCGGTCACAGAAAATGCTCCTTTTTCTCCCAATCAGTAACAAAGCCCTTCCGTTGCTATACTGCGCCTCGAAACGTAAGCAAGTCGCTAGTTTTTACGACCCTGCGCTAAATGTGCCCGCGCCGCTAGTCAGTCTCTCGGCTCCTCGTAGCAAAAAGCAAGCGCACGGACGGATGGGCGGCCGGGTCAGCGCGAACAATGCCGTCGAGGCCTTGCGAACGAACCTCGGGGTGAGGACAGAATCTAGAGCGCGGCCCGTCCGTTCGGCTCGTCCTTGTTAGCGGTGACGTCACTGCTGACGTCGGCCGCGGACGAAGCGGGGAAAGAAAGAACAGCGTTCGGGGGGCTTTCGGGAAGGGCGGCCCTAAATTTAGCGCCGGTTCGGCAAGTGGCCGCCGCTCTGCTCCCTCCCTCTGCTCTCGTTCTTTTATCCTCCGTGTTCCACCGCTTCGCCTCTTCTTCTCCTTCGCCCGTCTCCTCTTTGTTTGCTTCTGCCTCGCTTGTCCCGCCGGCTGCCGTCTCTTTTCTCCACCCTTCCTCCTCCTCCTCCCGTGAGGCGCCGGGGAGGCCTCCCTTTTGTTGGCGTCTGGCACGGCCACGATCACGAGCGGCGCCGGCCCGCACGTCGTGCGCGAAGTACGCAGTCCCCTTCGAGTCGAGCGCCCGAGCTTGGACCGCGTGAGCGGTAGAAAACAGGGGAAGACATGTACTCATTGCCAGTATTTATCAAGACCGAAAGACGCCACCCAAATAAAGAAAGGTTTTCCCATTGTACCCATCGGCTACACACACCTAATGCGCTTGTGACACTTTTGTCCATCCACTGATGACAACGTTGAAAGAAAAAAACAAGGTGGGGGGGGGGGGGGGAGGAGGTGAAGGAAAAACATGCCTGCAAGGACGGGCGCACAGAGTGTTCCTTGCTACTTCACATTTTGCGCTGCAGCCACTGAGTACAAGCCAACTTGCGCAACGCCAAGACTTTTAGGTGCGGAGTACCTTAGGACCACACAATGACCATCCGCGTCTGTGCGCATAATATTTACAATCGCAAAAAAAATCACACAGGCACCGGCCGGATTAGAGCTTGGGTCTGGTAGACCAGACAGAGTTAGTGTCAGTCGTCTTACCCATTGGGCTACGACCGTGAGTTAGAACCTGAGAGTCAAACGACTTATACCCTCGCCTGTAACGGTGCGAAGTACCTTAGGGCCCCGAACCTGAGAGTCAAACGACTTACTCCCTCGCCTGTAACGGTGCGAAGTACCTTAGGGTCCCCCAATATCCGTCCGCGTCCATCCGTGCGCACACCACCATCAAGCGAAATTCGATTTAACCCGTGAGATGCAGTTTCATTTTGGGAATAATCACGGCGCAACTCAAATCGAATGACGGTCGGGGCGCGAATCCGATGTCACTCGGGGCATAACTTGGATGTCATTTCGAGTCCCCGTACTCCGCACCCTCGCCGTCATCCACGGAGTGGATATGCTGCCATTTTTTTTTTTCACCTAAAGTGCGCAAAGTGCGAATCGATCCCGACCTTCCACAAAGGCCCTGTAACTTGAGGGTGTAACCAGAGTCCTCCAAGCATTCAGGGACTCTGGCGTGACCAAGCGTCTGGGTGGAAAGAATAGTGAAGAGGGAGTAAACTCAAGCTCCCCCTTATATCACAAGGCCGGCGATTACGCCTGGCGTGACGTGTCGACCTCTTAGGCGCACCTCGAAGAGCGGAAGTGCTCGAGGAGAGATTGTGCAAAGGCCGGCGTTTGTGTACAGGAGCAAGAGCAGCTCATCCATCGCCGATTCTGACCTTGGTCTGCCAGCGCCCCAACCTTGCCGTCTGAGAGGCTCGTTAATGAGGCCCCGGTGGCACATTTAAGAGCCCGCTTGAAAAGAAGCACTTGCCACCCGACGCCCGTTCATTAGCAGCTTCAATGTCTTGTACAAAGTAAATATGGAGGTCGCTCTCTTGTGGAGAGTAAAATTGCGTTGCGGCGCTCTCACTGTACTTCCTTTTGTTTCTCTTGCAAGAATAACAATAAATAGGTGGCGGCCGAGACAAAAAGAAACCAGGTGCCTAAAGGGCCCAGCGAGTGCCGGTATATTTCATGAGCAGTCCGTACGCCTCTAAGTTCTCCGTTCTCGCAGCCAGCGCATAAAGTGCGATGAAGTCAGCAAAATGGGGTGATGAAATCTTCCATGAAAAAAAAAATGGCTGCGTGTCTGCTCCTTTCGTTGCAAATGTCGGCGAATAACGATAGTCGACTGGCGCCCGTGGCTAGTGCACTCTTCCCTTCTCTTTCCCGCTCACCTCTCATGCTGTTCCTCTCCCGTCTCGTTCCTTCCACGATAACACGCTAGAGGTTCGCTCAAGTCAATTTAAATTTGCCGCGTTCCACGGCTCCAAGTCGGGTGCCTCGATGCCAGCGCTGCCGTACGGCGGAGACACGCGTGTATCGAGGCCCCCTACTTCGACGTTTATAGAAGTTTCCCTACTCAACGAGCGTTCCAAGCGGAACGTGGAACCTATCTAGTGGAACCTTTCGTTGCTGTTGCCGTTTGATTTTTTAAATGCCACCAGGTAGCGCGGGCAACTGCAGTTGATGTAGTATTTCATTTGATATCGCAAAAACCAAGCCTCCGTGAATTTTTTAACAAAGGAACACTGCAAATATTCCTAGTGTATTGATTTTCTGCCTTATATTTGCGAAATGTCTTGTTTTTGTTCAACAATGTTGACAAGTCTGAACATCAACACCGGACTTAAACGTTTAGATTTGGCTGTGGGTATATAATACTATTGCGTAGTTTCTGCTTCACTTTGGCCGGGGGGCTGAATCGAGTCACAGACAGACAGACAGACAGACAGACAGACCTAAATCTCTGCGTTTAAGAAGCGCCAAGAAAAACTATCGTCCTTAAAAAAAGGTGTGAGTTGACTTCTCCCCCAGAAAAACCGTTTTACGCGTAAACTGCAATTATAAGCCGTCTGACCGAGCCAGCCAGCCAGCTGCAAAGAAATTGGCAACTCATTGCATGTTGGGCGGGGCCTTCGCTACTTCTCGGCAGACCCCGCACATGAATGCGTGCGATGCTTTGGTGCCTTTAAATTGGTCTGGCAACCGATCTGGCTTGACAAATGTACTCGTTAATAGCTCGCATCAATATGTGCCATAAGTAAGTGTGTGCCTAAAGCAGTCTTTTCTTTTGTTACTGTGCGCAAGGTGAGCTTCCATGTTTAGCTAGAAATTTTGTCTTTTCTGGTTCCAGCTGAGGCGAATGATGCGAACAGTAATGATTTTTAAGGCCCTTTGACCTGGAAAGGATACAAAACATGAAAGTAAAACCCTGAAGCCTTACTCTTATCAGCGAAGGAGCTGTGGCGGCCGAGGAACTGTGACTTCTGAACCCGTGTACTGTCTTGATTGGATCCACAGTACTGAAAACTACGTGTTTATTTTTTAGAATAGACAAAAAAAAAAACGAAAACTTCCGCCCAAACACACGTTTGAAAATCGGTTGGGCATTGCTGAAGTTATATTTCGTGCCTAAAACACTGAGTTTTTCTGCGCGATTGTTCCAAATTGGGATATCGAAGCATTTTGCAAAACCGCCCCAGGAGCTCCCGGGTCCATGAAGACAAAATACAAGAATTGGTTCAACAAAAAGGCTGCGTTGTCGCAAACTGCCAACAAGCAGTCTGGAAACTAGAGGAAACAGATGAAGCAATGGCGGCTCATCAGCCACTTTCCAGCAAAGTCTCAATGATGTCACAAAGTCCCTATGACGTCACAGAGGCAAAGTCTCTATGGCGTCACAAGAAACGTGACTGGGTGATTGCAGTTGAACCTCTACTTCCGTTTGATCACATGAACTGAACAATAACGTGCTCGAAATACAGTGACAACTATGCTTTAAAGCTTGCCCATATTACGTCACTCTTGCCCATATTACGTCAGTGTGGCGCGAAACTTGAAAGCTTTTCAACATTTCTTGCGCTTTTGCGGTTACAAGAACGTCTTTCGGGCTCGAATGGAGCTGCGTGTGTTACCAAAGGATAGTTCTTTAAAATTGAACGAGATTGATTTTTTTTTTTTTTGTATTCATGGCCCCTTTAAGATTGCGTATCCGTCGTGGAAGGCGCAACTTGTGCGCTGTTCGGGGCCCGAATAAGAGCCGCGGCAAAGGCTGCTCTCTCACTCCAGCATCCGGTTGGCCTCGTGATGAAGAGCGCCGCTTCTTCCTCGAGACAGAATACACTGCGTCACGGCGCCCTAGTGTATACGCGAACGGTCTATTCCGTCCTCGTTGAAGAGCGCGTGTTCCTCGTTCCGGAGAACATTGCTGCGGGCTGCCGCGGCGCGTGTTGTGTTTCGGCGGCCGGTTTTTAATTTGCCTCGCTTCGCGCGCTCGTGCCGGGCACTGCGCCAAGATATGCGACCCGGGAAGCCACGGCGGGGAAGCCCCCGCGGTGGGAGCGGAGCGTGACGGTGGAGACTCCGAGCCCGCTGCGACGGCGACGACCGGCCCGGAGTCCTCTTGATAGCGCGCGCGAGTGTGTAACAGTGCTCCCTGTTGCGCTGCTGAGCTTTATAAATGAGCTGGGCGCGTTTCCTGTTTTCGGGGAAGCCGGTGGTGCGCCTTCTTCTCGGTAACCCGTGCTTGCGCTGTCGCTGTGCGTCGTCTGAGCGCCAGCGTGCGTCGGCAGCGCCTTGATGGCATCTACACTTTCACTAGACTGTCGTCTGGGAGGGACTGTTGCCGCTGTAAAAGCCGTGGCTTCCGTTCGCTTGTGTATAAGGCTCGGTGGCGTCATACACAGAAAGCCTGTTGTTGATTCTACTTTTTACAGGGAAGCTATTTATGGCTAGGATTCGTGGATGTCCTCGCGACGTGGTAAAAAGCGCACCAGACGGGGACAGAAGAAGAGACAGTGACACGCGGGACGAGCGCTAGGTCCCGTGCCACTGTCGCTCACTAGCGCTCGTCTTGTGTCACTGTCTTTCCTTCTGTCCCCGTCTAGTGCGCTTTTTACCATGTCGAAGTAGTATAACCAACTAGGCCAAATTTCTGCGTTGAACAGTTCGTGGATTTCCCGAGGCCCCGCGTGTCTTTGAAGTGCGAGGCGTTTCATAGCGCGAGGCATTCGTGCGTGGGCCTGTTTGCTTGCGTGCCTGCTTGCTCTGCAATTACTTTGGTGACCCAAACATATGCTCCTGTTCGACCAGCGTCGGCCATGCTTACGCTCGCATCGCCACCCTCTCTTTGTCGTCGTTCTAAGAGCTTGCGTGCCTACTCCCGCTCTCCCGTGGTGGTGCGCACGTCGCGCGGCGTGGCGGGCACATAGAAACCAAGCGTGTGTAGTTTTGTCCGGCTCCCCGGGGCGGGAGTGGTCGTCCGCGCGAATCTATATAAATCCAGAAAGACGGGGCAATAAATGTGTGCGCGTACCTTTTGCCATGATGACCACCGATCAAAACAATAAATGAGTTCGTACCTTTTTTTTTATTTCAGAATTCCGTGACACCTCGGCTTCGCTGGTCACGTACCCACCTTCACAGAGTGGAATGGCTGACGATTTTCATCCGAGCTCCGAGCTTTAAAACGTGCTGCTCGGGTACAACTGATTTCAACGAGGATAGCCGAGGAGGACGCGTATAAAAATACGGGAGCATAAAAAGTAAACTACGGCTTTATTGGCCGGTAAACGGACCCAACGCCAAATTTAGGCTCTTCCTGATAATCACGGTTTAGAGTATTGGAGTATGTGTATTGCGGAAAGTTGTTTTATTCTAAAATGCTGACGTGAGCAAGTGACCTGCAAGTTTCACCGCCTGCACCCTGGTACACGATACTTAAAGCAGCAAGGCGGCCCGCACCCTCATCTCGCCAATAATAGCGGCCGAACGTCCAAAAAAGCGGCATTCACGCGGCGAAAGTTACCGTACAGTCTCGAAAAGCCGGTACAGTCCCGTTACAGAGCAGCACATTCTACATACGAGCGTTATCTAGCAAGCGTTATCGAACTTTGTTGCTACGATCAGTGAAAACGGCGCACGTAGCTAAATTCCTTTATTTCTTGATTTCGTGCTGAGCACACTACGTACGACGGAAATGTGATGGTATTTCCATATCAAATTTGGTCACGAACTCTCGCAACTTGCTCGCTCTGCGCATGCGCGGCCCGTCGCCAGGAGGCGCGGCATGTACTGAAAGCCACGCGCTCCGTTGTTCGTATTTCAATTTATCGCGATAGTACATACCAGGAGGGCATACTTCGCTCTCACACAAATGAAGATTGGCGAGCGTGGTCAGACACAGGAAATAAAGCAAGCAAAATATTGGCAGACATTGCTTCGCGGCAACATTCAGCAGAGCTGTCAGCAGTAGCGGTAGCGAAACTTTTTCCGATAGTCACGCAGACAACTTCCCGGGCTGAGATATCAACCCCCCACGAACATCGGTGATGACGCCTAGCGGAGCAGCAGAAATTTTCCCTTAAGCTTTGAATGCATTTAAGATCGCAGCAGATGCTGAGCAGTAGAAGATGAGATTTAAGATAGATTTAGGTTTGGCGTTGCTGGGTAACGCAGAGGTAAAAAATTACTCCATGGGCATACACAAATGAAAACGCAGTTTCTGCAATACAAAAAAATCCTTCCGGAATTCCATTCCATCAGCCTCTCCAGTAGAGCTCAAAAAAACTTTTTTTCTATTCCCATCTGAGACACGAATACGTCATGGCTTGGGACCTCATAAAGGTTGTCTACTCGAAAGCAAGAATGTGTGGTTCTTAGGGCCTACGTCGTTTAATTGGTCAACGTAAAATCTCTGGATGTCCTTGAAAAACTCGAAACGCACCCAGACGCACAAGTTTGATTTTGCGTTAAAGCAGCATTGGACGTCACTGGTATAACCTGCAGCTCTAAAACTAGAAATAGGTGTCGGCAGGCTCTATTGCTAGTTTGCTTTGCTCAACTAAAACTGCTTGCTCAAACTCGGTCTACATGCCAACTTTCCGGCTGTTTCTTTGGCAGATTCTAGAGAACTGCACGCTTTTCGTGTTTGACCAGTGTAAAAGGCGAATTACTACAACGAAGAGTGAAGGCCATAAAGATGCCACACCTGAAATAAAGAAAATCCTCCACACCCCGGAAACTTCTTTTTTTCTAGCTGTAAATTATGCCTCTTTGACATCCCGGAAGCACGACATGCTTTGCCAGGGGAAAAAACGAAATGAGAAAGCGCAGTGCTTCGCCGGTGGGTCTTCTGGGTGGGTTACTGATTGTTTTGTTATTTGCGCTTGTATGTCGGAGCTTTGGGACGTGGGCAGACCTACGCAAATTAAGCGAAGCTTGCCTATGTTTATTTTTTAACCTCGTGACGTAGGCAGTCCTAAGGGAAAAGGTATACCTAGCCGGCTTAGACCAAGTGGCCCTTCAGCATAGAATGTGCCTCGTTGCGCGCGGGAGAGAGAGAGAGAGAGAGAGAGAGAGAGAGAGAGAGAGAGAGAGAGAGAGAGAGAGAGAGAGAGAGAGAGAGAGAGAGAGAGAGAGAGAGAGAGAGAGAGAGAGTAAACTAGTGTGTTTCAGCGAGGTGCCCTCAGTCCACGAGCAAGCCATCGATTTATTGGTGCCACCGTGGTAAATTTATTCCCCAGCGTGGGTCACGTATGTCATCCCTCTCCCTTTTGCTGCGGTAAATTAACTGAATGTGACGTTGCTTCGCGTTTCATCATCTCTGGATGCAGTGACAAACGGATTATGACAAGACCGTCATATAACATTCACAGCGTCTTGCAAGTCGAAAAAAAAAAACGAAGAACAAATATAGTAACAATAAGAGTGCTAAGTATGCACGCATACAGTGCTACAATAAGCCTGGGAGGCGCAAGCTGACACTTCTCAGTATTTAATGAGCAGCCGTAGGAGTGGGATCAGCATCCGTTCGCGTTTTGTTAGTGATACGTGCACACAACAATAGATTATTATGAGAATAAGCCTATGGGGTCGGTTTCCATTCCGCTCCCGGCCGGAAAGCAGGACGTAGTGGCGACGCCCTGCCCTCAAGAAATAAGCCATCGCGATTCCTCTCCATCCCATTCACAATGTTAGTCCTGAACGGTACCATGATCACTATAATCGATAGTGCCTTGTACTTCACATACACTCCTTGCTACCTCAAATTGATAGTAAAAGCATGCACAAGTGGTGACTGCGCCCCGACAATGATAAAATACAAAGCAAGTGTAATCAGTGTGTTTGCGACACCGTTAACCAATACGCGACCCACAAGGTTCGGAAACAAAGCAAGTTAGAGATATCCCAAGCCAGCGATTCCATCCTGCAGTTCACACATAATGCGTATGTCCTTCCACAGCGCACAACGAGGGTACGCTATTCCTTTAGAGAAAACTCGCACGCTTGAAACTAAGTAAGGGTATATGCAAGACCGCTCCTTCGGTGCCTATTCGTTAGTTAAATGGCAACGTCAAAAGTCAGCAAGAGTTACTCTCAACGCGTGACAACTACAAATGACCGAACGATGCCACTCGCCGCACTACCAACAACTACAAAATCAGTACTTAATTATAAAGACGTTGTTAAGGTAATTTAAGCATGCTTCAGCGCCACTCTTGGAGACCTAATCTAATATCCTCGATACCTGAGAAAGGCCTGTTGCATTTTTCATTGCATTGACTGGTGCGGCTGGCTGCAGTTGCAAGGAACCGTTTCGTCGGCATATCAGTTCCAATGCCCTTGAGTTGTCATGAAAAGTTCCCTTGCGAAATCTTTCGAACTAATGTAGACCATTGCGAACCCTTGAGGATCGTTACAAACATTTGGCCCGCTGGCATACTCGTACGCTGGCACAACGGCCAGTGAGTGGCCGCAATGCTTCGCGTACACTCGTGAGAGCACGCCACGCTTTTTCGGTCACGGTGGAAAGCGGCCACGTCGTTATGCGGGATTTCAAAGCATGAACTACCGCGTATTTACAGCTGCCATCGCGTAAAAACAGCTCGTGTATTGACGACATTGCGCCAGATTCTGCGCACTGCTCCGCGCAATCTGGCGTAGTGTTGCTGCATACCTTCAGATACCTTCCTTCATTTTAACCTCGCATTGGCTACCCGTTCGCGACCTACAGCGTCCACATACCTCAGTTAAAACACGGGTTAAATTCTCAGCACTGACTCTAGAGTCAGTGCTGAGAATTTAACCCATGTTTTTTTTTCTTCCGTCATACTGTACGTCATGTACTATTATGAGCAATATGAAAGGGAACACAGGAACGCGTGGCAAACAGCCTCGAAACAGACTCGGAGCGATACGCAGATAGCGGTGTGCAAAACAAAGGGGGAAAGGAGGGCGCTCTTCCACTAACTGTTGGCACTCCCACCACGCTGGAATTTCTACAAAGCAGCAGTTTAAGTCATTCCACCGATAATATGGTGTCGTCCGACAGCCGATAACACGCACGGCGGGATGGGGGACAGCTGTTAGAACAGCGTCCCCCTTTTCACTTTGTTTCCGACGGCGGCCGCTGCGTATCACTGATAGCTGGGTCTGAGGGTGTTTTTACGGGGTCCTGTGTTCCCTTTCATATTGCTCATAATAGTACATCAAGCTTTACAACACCACCATCGTTTTTGTATACTACTACGTCCGTCATGATTTCCACTATCAATCTTGACGGAACTTGCAACCGGCCTACTTTCGAAATAAATACGAAATATTTTTCGGGGGACTGCCACTCTGAAAATTGGCCCTATGTTTGCGTGTCTGTACCCAAAAACAATCTGGCTGCAAAATTAAATTTCAACCCGTGCGCGTTGATGAATTCGCCGCCTCCGTATATATATATATATATATATATATATATAGGGTTCAAAGCTGGTCGACCACTCTGGACATGTCGTAGACACTCGAGTCACGACCCGGGGGTTAAAAAGAAGGTCCCCTTCACCCCGATTAGTTCGAATGGCGCTGGCTACCACCCCCAAGCACAGGAAACAAATCTACCTAACATAAATACCCCAGAAAGTGAATGGGAAAATCGCCCCGCCGGTAGCGTAGTGGTTATCGCACCAGACCGGTATTCTGGAGGTCGTGGGTTCGGATCCCACCTGGCGGGCATTTTTTCTTCACTTTCTTTCTTTCTTTCCAAATTCTTAATCTGTTTCAATGATCTACCACATCCTCCCCTTTGCTTTCCGAGGTTTTCTCGACTGCCAACCCTTATTTCTATATATATATATATATATATATATATATATATATATATATATATATATATATATCAAGGACTGGCCGCTGTTCCTACGGTCTGGCCGCGTTCGTTGGGAAACCTCCGTGATCGGCATGGCGTTGGCTTCCCTCCAGGTACCCGTTGCCGCCGTTGCGGCGGCGACGTGCTTGCCGGGAAAAGGGCAGAGGGCGCGCCGAAGCTTTAGCTACACCACGCTCGTTTTGTCGGCGCCGCTCTCTCGTCCGTCCGTCCATCCTTCTCCCCTTCCACGACAAGACAAGAAAATTGCGCTCATTCATCTCTTATCAAAGGCTGGCCAAGTAAAGCTGACCCCCTTTTTATCGCAGAGTCGCAACGATCCAATGGGAAAATCGTAAGGGACTATATTCGCCACCCAAGTCCTTCCTAAATTAGAGGGGTAACGGGTAGCGGAAGGCCTCTCCCGAAAAAAGACAATTACGTGTCACTCGCTCTTCACGTTAATAATTCCCGAATCGAAGAATTTTTTTTAACACGAAAGTGTTTTATTCCGGGATTCACGAAGATTTCACTTACGTCATATCTGTCACGGAAGTGACGCCAGTACAACGAAGCAAGCGGCCTGTAAAGGGTGCACCCCTGCACACAGCGTCTGCTTGCGGGTAAGCAACCTTTAGTAAAGCACTGCACGGGCCCGGGCCGGGTCGGGCCGGGTAAGGGATTGTTTGATTGGGCCCGGTCCGGGCTCGGGCCCTTCAGCTTCAGACCCGGGCCGGGCTCGGGCCTTAGTCAGGCCCGCACCAGGCCCGGGTCTCATACCTGTGGGAAATGGCACGTGTATGCTAATGCTTGGCTTTATTGGTTTGTATCTTTGCTCGAACACAAAACTTCAAGACACGATGATGATGATGATGATGATTGCTATTGGTTTCCCCTATGAAGCGGGGTGATGACTTGTCATCTTACCAAAAAGGACTAATATAACCATGTTTTACACTCTTGGTTTAATACTAGCGCTGCTTAGGGCAGGCACTAAAGCTTATTAGGCACTAAATACTTTTTTTTTTCCTGTTACAGGTGGTAACTGTCCTAGGCAATATTCCCCTCTCTGCTTTTTGTCCACCAGCATTCTAATCTTCTTTTCGTCCCCTCGACAGCCTTGAAGTTAACTTCCTCTCTGATACCCTTAAATCCTAGGGCTTCTGGAAGCCCAATATTCCCTTCATGTAGATTTGGATGGATACCCTCACATTCTAACAATATGTGCCGCATAGTTTCTGTTTCTTTACCGCAGACCACGCATACCCCATCATTTTGTGAATACTTCCCCACAAAACTCTTAGTTCGCAGGCAACCTGCTCTAGCCTCAAAAAGCAAAGCACTGCCCTGGGAACGAATTCTAAGACTGAGAAGACAGACTGAGAGAGGAGGCGCCGCGCCACCACCGCGCCCGTCTCCGTCGGTGAGCCAGGGTGCCGCAACGGCGTCGAACGGCGAACGCGTGATATCCATGGAGGAAGAAAAATTTTAGGAGGGAGCATAAAGTCCGGCGACCACTTTGGCAAGCCAGTCTCCTCTGATGCCGCATTCTCCTCTCATCGGGCTCCTCCCGCGCAATGCATCATGGAAGATGCACCTCTTTCAGGCCCGCGGTAGGATTTATAGAGGCTCCGGCTGGCTGCCGGTCTCAACTACTCAGCCTGGCGTAATCCCACCAGGAGCAGTTACAGTGCGTTTTTTTCCCTCTCTCGTTGCATTGTGGAATAAACGAAGTTTGCAGGAGATTTCTGCTGTTGTTACTCAGCTATCCCAGCTTTTCAGAAATTAATGTGAACTCAACTATAAATGTCCACCGTTTTTCTACTTTATGTGGGTGTTGTATGTTGTAGTCATTCTTTTAAATACAATAAGGACATTGCGTGGTTAGCACTGCGTGCATGAGACACCAACCTATACCTCCGCTTATAATATTGCCCTGCAAGTATTTCGCAAAAGTGTTACGGGCGTAATTAACCGAAGGTATACATAGTACCACTGAACATCGTGACGTTGTTTCAAGTTCTCACAGCACTCTCCAAAAAATATCTTGTGTGCTGCTGGTATCTTCACAATAAATGGGGATTGGACAGTGCCTCGTTTATGATCAAGGCATAATTGGCTCAAACGGGCCGGGCCGGGCCGTGCCCAAACCTTTCGGTCCCGGGCTGAGTATGGGCCGTATTTGAAAACACCGGGCCGGGCTCGGGCGGGCCTGAGCACGGCGCTTTCGGGCCGGGCCGGGCCCGGGCCGGAAAAAATCGACCCGTGCAGTGCTCTAACCTTCAGTACTAAAGAGTACGTTATACTTAGGGTTGGTCGTTTTCGGGTATTATATTTTAACACGAAAGTGTTTTATACCGGAATACACCAAGATTTCGCTGACGTCATATCCGTTACAGAAATGACGCCAGCACACCTTTGCCGAAGCTACCCGCCAGCAGAACGTCGCTCGCCAAGCACACCCACACGACAGCCACCCACCCGCAAATCATGCTCAGATGCAGATTTCGCTGTACATTTCACTTTCGTGTTTTACCGATTCCTAGGGCAGAGGAATCAACCACAGTTATTTTTCGTGTCTCCGTCGACTACGGCCACCAAAGAGTCCTGTCGAGGCTACATTAACAACTTCACTCGAAATTAAATGACGTCTGTTCGGCCGTCTGTCCCTCGAAACAGTAAACCGTCGCTATAACGAAACCTCTCTTTATTCAAGTGTTTCGTGGTCCCGACTGCAGTCCATATGAAAGCAAATCGTACCCGCTTTTAATGAAATATCACTTATAACGAAGGAGGTCTCTGTCTTGAGGAAGTCGTTATAAGGCGGGCTGGCTCTCTGCGCCTTTCGGATATATTTTGCAGTGAAGCAGTCAGAGATGGGAGCCTTATAAAAGTTCTGTCTTTATCTTCTCTCCAACGGGATGTGTTTGTAATAGCTAGGGTTCCGCATTTTCCGGTTCAAACAAGGAAAGAAACGGTGAAAGTGTGCCGAATTTTTTTTCTTCAAATTCTATTTTAACCGGAAAAAGTTTCTTGGATCGCCGGGTGCACAGGACAGGTGGGTGCACAGGTGCACAGGTGGGTGCAGCGGTATACATTAGCACTGTGCCGTGCACAGCATGCGCACTTTGTGAGCTCTGCATACCGCGGAGGGCTGAGAAGCTAGCATCAGTACGATTTATTTTGCATGATTCTTGTAGTTTCTACCGTACTACTAACTCTACTGCTGATACCATGAACGAGTCCATTAGCTGCAGATACCAGAACTGGCCCATTCAGTCAATGGACTGTGACGTTGGCAACTACCAGCATTTCTTTATTTTCTGTTACCCTCCCTCCCCAACCCTTTCTTCCATAGTGACCTGGGGCCCGTCATTTCCATTAAAGGTTCTCTACCCTAGTCTGACGCTCGTCAAGATATCAGGTAAAGAAAGGTCCACAGAAGATTACGCACGCGAATCTCAAGATTTCGCAGCGGCCACTTGCAAGGATGAAGGGAAAGACAACCATGCAACGTTTACGTATGTTATGCATACATTGCGAACATACATAATTTGCATGCATATGTAAATGTTTATGAATGTGTCTGCAAGAGGACCATGCAACGTTTACGTATGCGTATTAAGGGATCATCACTTTATTAATTGTGACGCGTGCGGTTGCTATATGCACTATTTCACTCACTTGTCGTTTTGTGTGTTTGTTTCTTCATTCTTATTCCAAATTGACAGTATTCAAGCCATCATTGATTCCTGTCATTTTACAGCATTTTGTTTTAACATAAACGTTAAAACCAGAATATGTATTGGCGAAAAAACAAAGTGTTTTGTCTGCATGCATATTGACCGTTAAAAACGTGAAATTTCTGTTTGAGATAAAAACAGAGAAATAGAAAAAATAAAACAAAAAAAAAAGCTCTGATTTCTAGATATAGATACCCTAGTGTGGCTTGGTCGGTAGCTGCTCTTTTTGTCATGCATAGAACCGAGGTTCAGCCCTCACGTAATTCTTTTTCGATAATATAAATTGAGGGCCGGACGGACGGACCCGGATATTACCGCATGAGGCCACGAGCAAAATTAAAGAAACTACACCAGGCATACAGTATAGCGAAAGTCTCGTGACGTCTTTCAGCTCTACGGTGCGCCGCAACCCTTCGGCAGCTGGGTAATAAAAGTGCGAAACTGCCGGTCGTAAAACCAGCCTCCAAAGAGCAGCTGCGGCGGCGGTGGCATGAATACAAAAGCAGCATCCTATTGCGCAGGGCCAGATATTACTAGAAGCACCAAGAGAAGTGCGCCGGATAAAGGCAACGTATTCACTTATTCTCAAGCCCGGGCAAGAGCCCAAATTCGCAGAGAAAAAAGGCGGAATTTTTAAAAAGTAAAAACGCCCAGCGGGGTAAACCCCCGCGGAGCTCGGCTGAATGCGCGTAAGAGAGCAGCCGACGAAGACATGAGCGGCGCAGGGCGTAAATACTGCTCTGCCGGAGCGTGTGTATGTTTTCACAAGGTGGCGGCATTATTGTTATTATTGCTGTCGGCTGAAAGCTCTCTGCTGGCACCGTCAAGTTTGCGTTGCCCGGAAAGAGAGGTGTCGACGCCGTGTGTGGCTGCATGGGCCGCGTGTATAGCGCAGGGCTCAACTACCCCCCTGTCCCTGAATTTGCCTCGCGCACAAACTCCGCAAGCCAGCTGAAACATTTGTGTAGAAACCTCGTTAAGGAGAAACGTCACCGCGCACATGACGATTTCAAATATTAAAGCGGAGAGTTGGGCGAGTTGGTTAAGGACTAATGTACTCATACTTCTATAGCGAACTTTAACACTGGACGAAGAAGGGGAAGACAAAACACACGCATTTTCCTTGTTCGTTTCCTTCTTCCTTTCGTCTTTTCCTTCACCCGCCGCAGTGGCTCAGTGGCTAAGGCGTTGTGCTGCTGAGCACGAGGACGCGGTTTCGATTCCCGGCTGCGGCGGCCGCTTTTCTGATGGAGGCGAAAAACAAAAACGCCCGTGTGTACGAGATTTCGGCGCACGTTAAAGATCCCCAGGAGGTCAAAATTGATCCGGAGCCCTCCATTACGGCGCGCCTCATCGCCTGAGTAGCGTCGGCGCGTTAAACCCTACAATCAATCAATCAATCAATCAATCAATCAATCAATCAATCAATCAATCAATCAATCAATCAATCAATCAATCAATCAATCAATCAATCAATCAATCAATCAATAAATAAATAAATAAATAAATAAATAAATAAATCAATCAATCGTCTTTTCCTTCTTCGTCCAGTGTTAAAGTTCGCTAGTAGTATGAGTTCATTATTTCATTTTAATGTGGGAAAAGTTCTTGTCTGTCTGTCTGTCTGTCTGTCTGTCTGTCTGTCTGTCTGTCTGTCTGTCTGTCTGTCTGTCTGTCTGTCTGTCTGTCTGCCTGTCTGTCTGTCTGTTGGTCGGTCTGTCTGTCTGTTGGTCGGTCGGTCGGTTCTAGATATTCGCAGCTGTCATCATTTTCTGAGCCGTCGGGGAGCAGAAACGGATGTGGGTCCGGACAGAGTTCGCGGACTGCCCGGGCCAGATCTCGGGCTCTGTTCCTGTTGAATGCAGTCATCTGACCGCTGATGATGAAAATGATGACCGCGTTCACTTGCCCGACGGTCGCGATAGGTCCGCCCATTGCTTGGAGAGAGATTCTTTGGCCGCGGTTAGGAGCAGGAGACTCGGTATCGTGCTAGCACTGTGCCGTGCATGCAAGATCATGCGCTTGTCATTTTGTCGCTTTGTGTGAAATTAGCCCCCATACGTGAAATTCGAGATCAAGCATTCCGCATGCGTTTTCTCTCTCTTGAAAGCGCTCAGGCAGCGGTTAGAAACACTAAAGGCAACAGGACCGATTTTAAAGGGGGGAAAACGCCGCGGAAACGCGCCGCTCTCCGCGCATGTCTTTGGCCCTTTAAATGGACCATGAATACCAAATACAAGTTTGTCTTATTCGAAAGATCGGGTATTTTATGGTGCCCGCAGTGCTTGTCCGGCAGCAAACGATGTTTTAGCCACGCTGTTGTATGGTGCCAAATTCAAACATCCACATTTCCCATCCCTGCCCTCCTATCACTCTACTACCCCGAGTTGCACTCTAACCGATGCCCTCTTTGCCATAAATACGCAGACCTATCACATGTGATTTGGTCCTGTGAAGAAAAACCCCTCCAAACTCTTAAAAAGCACCCCATTTTATTACAAATTACGAACGAGGAGCAGTGGGTGGTCGCGCTGCTCAGCACAGACCCTATGACCCAGGTCTCACTAGCCCATGTGGCCAAAGACGCCGCAGAGATCTACATGAATCCTGCCGCCGCCGGAAGGACACTAAAGTCGACCTGAAAACGGTCCCACCCGTGGCAACAATAAAGTTTAATCTGATCTGATCTGATAACTGAAAGCTAAAACTTCAAATCTCCCGCCAAATCGGGTGTTTCATGACGTCAGCGATGGCGTATACAGGGCAGGCATTTGTAACGAATGTTAAGCATGTGGACTAGGGCTGCAGCTTTGTTGCTTCGTTCGCTGTCCGCTCTCTAGATGGCGCCACAATACCACTCAGCGGCTCAGGGGACCTTAGCTCAGGCCCGCTGTCCGCAAACGCTTTGTTCTTGACCGGATTTGCACCTGGCTTATTTTTGTTACGGTTGATTATAATGGTTTCGTGAAACACTGGGTATTCTCGACAAACAGGGCAACGTAAGACACTGTCGCTTATGCCAGTTGGCCAGTGTCGTGTGAGGCAACACCAAAGCGTCTGACGGCTGTGCAGCTTAACAAGCGTAGTGCGCCCAGTACCAGCAGCAATGCGTATCGGTACTTCTATGCTTACGTGCAAGTTTGTAACTTGCATTGTTTACCCCCACACCCTTACTGCTATAAAAGCATATTAATTAAATTTAAGCGTAAATAGCTCGTTCTGCAAATTAATAAGCCCTGCCCAACGGCTTTTCCCGGCCTCAGCTAATCGGACAGCTGCTATGATACGTCATAAGATCTAATGAGAGAAATGAGGTAGTGACTCACATGTCCATTATTTTTTAATCATATATATATAGAGAGAAAATAACTTTAATGGAGACCAGCGATGTTAGCCGAGCCGTCGGGCTGGCTTGCTACGCTAAATGAGAGAAGAAAAACAAAAAAAAAGAAAAAGAAGACGTGAAGACGAAAAGATGTCATTTGATACGGCCAAAATTTTCAATCACAAAACTTTGTCCAGTTCTGTGCTCCGAAGAAACTCCAAAAGAGCTTTGATTGCACATGCAGCCTGACTGGGACCCGACCATGGACCCAAACAGCCCTCAGCTCAAGTCCTGCATCAAGCTGCCTGCACAAAGATAATATGAGTTATCTTATAGCTTATTTCAGTGAAGTTTGCGTTAAAAGTGGGGTCAGTGTTATTCTGAAGCGGCAATCCTTCGACTGAATCAAACTTGCACCTTGTTTTCAGGCCAAACACGTGTACGGAGAGCGATGCGTATCCTCACACGTTTTTGCTTCCTGGAAACCGGCCCGGCAGCGGTCAAGGACACCCATGAAGGCTACAGGACTGGTTGCGGAGAGGGAAAAAATCTTGGGCCATCTCCACTAACGTGAAACTTGGGCAAGGGTGACGCAGCAGTGTATAAGTGTATTCAAAGATTGTAATTCTCTCTTTCGCCACACGGCGTACGGTGATTCGGCGCCGGAGAAGCGCCGATAGGAGGAGCAATAGCGCACTTGCTGCAGTGGTGGCGTCCTGTCTTGCGTTGAACCGGATTTAAGCAATTAGAAGAGAGACAGATTGGCCGTAAGTTGTCTTCGTGTCACACGCCGCAGCAGGGAAAGAAGTGTGCTTTACAGGGAAAAAAACCTGTCGTTTGAAATCAATTTTGAGACGAAATTTAACCATTTTTTTGTTATTAGCCCAATTAAATCCTTATTATTTCTGCGTTATAAATTAGTTTAAATCGTGTTAGCTTATCTTGAATCGATTTTGTCCATTATACACTTGTTCTTTTTACCATTGGTTGACAACTTGTTTTACCATTACGACATGAGACGACGACGACACGAGACGCCGATAGTCCGAGCCCCTAAGGTGCTTCGCCCCTAAAATGCGGGCAGAAACGCGTCGCTCTCCGTAGATGTGTATGCCCTTTACTCGGGCTATCCCGGCGGCGGGCCAGCCATGGGTCAGTTCGGTACTATCGCTGTTATGAACACACCTGAAGAATTGGTATACGCTTATTTATTCCTCTTGTCAGCGGAATGGCTATAGTTAACTTCAGAAATAAGTAGACTCTCGTTAAACTGAACTTCAAGGTACCGAAAAAATTAATTCTGTTTAACAGGAGTTCCGTTTACTGAGACAGATGTGTGAAAGTGCAAATTTATGTGCGCACACACTCTTAATACCATTGCATGAAACTCCAAGCACTAGAAGGTGAACGCAGCTGATAGTTTTTCAGAAAGCAAGAAAACTACAAGAGGTTTAGGCACAGTTTTCACGAAGTTGATTTGGCAACAATGAGTCGCTGTGCACTACAAAATGCATCAATTATTTTTGTTTGAGTCCTTGCAACTGCATCTTCACGGAGGCTAGAGGCCTCAACTTCGCGAGTTCTTACGAGCCACCGAATTTATAAGACGGCAACGCGGTAATGAAGCGCGAATAGCACCACAATGGCATGGACGAGTCGGCAGGAGCTGAGCTCTGTAACCTCGGCGTCTTGAATCGAGACCGAACGACTTTGGAACAAGAGCTGCGATGTTGCATTCGTTGCGCTAACACGGCTGACTACAAACGAGACATGGCTTACGAGGACAACGACGCTTAAAAAAAAACATGATGGAAGAAAAAAAACAAAACAAAAACGAAACAGCCGGAACCGTAAAAGGATGATTCTTATGCCAATGGGTTTCACAAGATTTTCATTTCTGGTTGCGTTTATACGGTGACGCGGAAATTTTAGTTCCGATTACCGAGAGTTTTTTTACGTTGTATGAACACAAAGCCAACCAACTTACAGGCTACTGTTCCGTTTAAGCGGCAATTCCGTTTAAGCGATTTCCGTTAATTGCGATTCTACTAGTCCATTTTACAAGCTACGGGCAGCACATGTGGATGCTACACGGTGCTCAGCCAATTCCCCCATTGAGCACGTCTAACCCAGCGTGACATTCTGCTGAGTCCAGCTGCAGACGAGCGACAATAAGCTTCTCGGCTTCGGCCCTGCTGTGCGCACATTTCGAAGTGAACTGCAGAACGCAGCGAAGGGCCACCTCGGTCACGCGATCATGACAACCAGAGGGGGGCAGAGTATTAAGAGCGTGAGCAGATAACAGGGCCTCCAGTCGACTCGAGTGTAAGATTGCAGAAGCGGCTGAGAGGCCGAGGGTTGGCAGTGTACTCGCGAGTGTGCCGTTTGTTCCACTAAAAAAGTTTTCGCTGCGGAAACACTGCGTGTAAAAATCAACCAAGCTCACGTCGATCAACACGGTAGGCTCGCAGGCCCCTGTCTTCTGCCGTTTCACGATGAACAAGGCGGTGATAGATGAAAGCTTCGCTATTTAATAGCTCACCACGCTGTGGAAAAATCTGTCTTCCTCGCCAGGTGGTGACGGCACAACGCATCTGCCTCTGTGCATAATTTGGATGCAGTGAGCCCTCCAGTACTTGCCCTTATTGTGCACCATATTTTGGCAGAGGAAACTCACTGACAGAAAGCAGATGGCATGCGGTACGGAGTATCTTGGCAGAGGGTACATAGTATGCTCTTTTTCTATAGCGCTTCTTGTATGCAATCGTTGTAATTTATTTATTTATTTCACAGTAACCTGAAGTGCCCTATGGGGGAAAATATTACGTAGGGTGAAAAGTACATTGGTCAAACGCAGTACACCGTATTAATGTAAATAATACACGAAAACAAAATGGTGAAAGAAATGAAGCTCACACTAACGCGTAAGACTTGAAGGTAGCGAAGCTGTACGCAACAGTCACGACCATCACGAAGGTTTAAGTCAACGATTGCAGCCGATTTGCTTCTTCTTCGCTGCCGCAACGACCTTTGCTCCATCATTGCTGCTATAAGTGCAAGCTTCATTTTTTTGGAAGGGATAATCATTGGACATTACCTTAGAGGGGCGCATGCTATGACGTGTCTTTCTCGTTCCGAGCAAGTGTTGCCCCGATTACGGCGGACGCTGAAGTTTTTTTTTTTTTTTTTTTTTTTTTTTTTGTACTGGCGAATCTTGGCCAATCTTGGCCAATCTCCCTACGTGGGCATGCTTGGCTTGACAAACGTGCTCCAGGGACGCTGGGGGGTCAACGCGAGGCACGTACACACGAGCGCTCGGCATTTTCTTGTTTTTTTTTTTTAGCTGCTGAGCGATCACCGCAATCTTGGCCAACCTACCTGCGTTAGTATGCTCGCCAAGCCAAGAATACCCACTTACGCATATTGGCTAATAGGCCCCCAAATTTAAAACTCCCGCGTTCGCCATATCGTGGCAACACTTGCTCGGAACGAGAAAGGCACGTCATAGCGTATTAGAATCAAACGGCTTACTCACTCGGCCGCAACTGTGATGAGAGGAATCACGCCACCTTCTCGTGCCAGAACACGTGATGGCGTACACGTTACGCCTGCGGCGCCTAGTTTAAGTGTGCGCGTTCCGTTCGTTCGTTCGTGGAAGAAGACCACCTCCTCGCGTCGGCCACGGTTGCAGCTGATTTGCTTCTTCTTCCATGCTGCAACGACCTTTACTGCATCTTTGTTGCAATAACGGCGAAAAAAACGGCAGCGTACCTGCTCCTTTCGTTGCAAATGTCGACGAAAAACGATAGTCGTGTGGATCCGCTGCCAAGTAAATGCCTGCCTTATCTTTTCCGCTCACCTCTCATGCTGTTCCTATAACGTCTCGTTCCTTCCAAGATAAAACGCTAGAGGTTTACTCAAGTTAACTCAAATTTACCGCGTTCTACGGCTACAAGTCGCGGGCCTCGATGCCAGCGCTACCGTAGGGTGGAGACACGCGTGAACCGAGGCACCCGACTACAACATCTATAGAACCACGTTGCCCTACTCCACGAGCGTTTCAAGCACAACGTGGAACCTGTCTAGTAGAACCTTTCGTTGCTGTTGACGTCTGATTTCTTAAATGCCGCTAGAAGGTGGCGCGGGCAACAGCAGGCAGCGGTTTTCTGCCGTTGATGTAGTATTTCATTTTCTATCACGAAAACCAAGCATCCGTGGATTTTTTAATGAAGGAACACTGCCAATATCTCTTATGTATTGATTTGCTGCCTTATATTTGCGTAATTTTTTGTTCTTGTTCAACAATGTTGACAATAATGAACATTGATACCGGACTTAAATGTTTAGATTTGGCTAAGAGTATATAAAACTATTGTGCAGCTTCCGTTTCACTTCGGCCGGGTGGCTGAATCGAGTCACAGACAGACAGACAGACAGACAGACAGACAGACAAGCAAATCGGCTACTATTGTGGCCGACTTAAACTATCGTGAAGGTTGCGTACAGCTTCGCTGCCTTCAAGTCTTACGCATTAGTAGGATCTTCCAGAATTTTGCAACGAATTGAGAGCACCTTGCCCAGAATCGCATCTATTTCACTGATTCTGCCGCCGACCCAACTGTTGCCAACAATCAATGAATTAAATGAATAATTTGTTAGAAGAGTAATCTCCGAAGAAGATTTGGCAATAAATCTCAGAATTCTCAAATAATGGGGGGTGTAATTTTTTATATTGTAATTCTGCAATATTTATCTCATTACTGTATCAAACGCTCGGCCTAGGCATATAGCGAAACGTTCCCCACACTCACTATGCCGGGGTGTGATTCCCTCCAGTAATGGGTTTATTTCCTCCAAACATGCTCGGTACGCTGTCAAAACCCGAAGAAACCCGTCAAAATGACCTGTATTTAACGCTTTGGTTTTGAAATTCCCGACATGTGGAGGTTAAAAAAAAAAGCGTAACACGAAAAAATTAGTGCCCTTCCACTCTGTGAAGAAGGATGACCTGCAAAGCAAGCTGGATGGAGTGCACGAAACAAAACACGTTTGTTGTACTTGCGACGGAGCATACTTCCTAGCCAATTAGCTGAATGAACATCTGAAGGACCCCAGCATTGTTCTTGCAAACATGGAGCGGCCTGTGTCCCTCCCGCTTCATAAGCATCTTACTGTTTGTGTAACGCACAAACCTAATCCACTCTACCATTAAGGACTCCGGACAGGTCCCGTTGGGCCATTTAACTTCCTCGTTTAAACCAGCACAACGGACATCTATCAGTACGGGCATGAAACCTATATCTGCTCGCGCACGCCCCTCCTCGCTCCCACTATTCTCCAATACAAACCTGCGCACGCATAAACCGGCAACCGCTCATGCGCGCGTGCTTAGAATTGACAGATGTGGTCGAAAATATACCCTGAAAGCCCTCTGAAGAAGTGATATTGGCTCACGCCGGCGTTCCAAGTGGGCAAGTTGCTGTTCATGCGGGAGGGATTCGCCGCTACTCGACGAGCTGAACTTCAAGCGGTAACGGCGGCGCCAGCAGCTTTCCGTTGTTTTTGCGCCAGTTCGAGTTTGTGCTCGGGCCAACGCTTCATTCTTGCTCTTCTTCCTCCAAACGAACGGCATCCATCCGTCCAATTACGATTTAAAACCTGGGAGCCCTTGAGATCTATTCTCCTGAACAAACACGTGGCTTTCCGTTTCCTTTCCCCCTTGTAGGCATCTTACTGCCTGCGTAAGATGTCTGTGTAACACATCAACCAACACCCGAACCACTCTATTAAGGAGGACAGCTGACTAAGCGCATTGAGCATTGTAATTTCGACATCTATATCTCCCACGAGCACAACCGGCATTTCATCGGTAGCGGCATGATGCCTAGCTGCGCGTGCACGCCTCCCTTTTTCAACCCGCACAGCGTGCACTCATAGACCGGCAACCACCGGTGATGGCGCATACTTAGTCGTGAAATACACCAGCGAAAATGTCGTTCGGAAGGCCTCCCAAGCTAAAAATGAAATGTGGGCTCACATCGGAATTCCAAGTGGGCAACGTTCCCTTCAACCAGGAGGGATTCGCAGCTTTTTGGCGAAGTGGAATTTGAGCGGACACAGCGATAGCAGGTTTCGGTCGCTTTAGGAGGCAGCCTTTTGGCAGGCGTTGACTGGGCTTCGCTGGAGCGGCGTCTGTTTATGTCCGCGTAACCGAGTGAGCGAACGCAGCAGCGACTAAAGAAATAGTACAGAGAGGAGCGTCTAGCGAAGGGTGAGATGGAATACGACACGTGCGGCTACGGCGCCATGTCTTTCACTGCCTTTCTCTCGCACATGTCTTATGCGTCGCCACCAAGGAGCGCCCTGCCCCTGACACCTTCCGCAGACGCTATTCCATTATCCGCTAATCCAAACTACGTGACATTTGGGCGGGAGGTTCAAACAAGATTGACAACAACATGCTCGCTGCTCCCTTGGGCGGGGCTAATCCGAACCACGTGACATTTGCGCGGGAGTTTCAAACACTATTTGCAACATGCTCGCCGAAGGCAGCGGCGCAGAGTAGCAGCAGAGTAGCGCACGCAGCCGTGCGTTTGCTGATCACATGCAGCAGAAATACGCCGTGACCAAAAATACTGCAGCTCGCGCTGCGCACAAATTTCTTATTAGGGAGTGTTGTAATCGTCAGTGCATTTTTTACGCCCATCGGTGCTTCTGTTTATTTTTCGCAATCATCTGATAACCGCACTACCGCCGTTAGCTGCCGACTGCGCAACTTGCCAAAGGGGCATCGGTGGAGGCGAGGGGGAAAATAGTTGTGAAAAGGGGCCGGCGGTGGTGAGGAGGAGCCCCGGAGCCGCATCGAGTAAATTGATGACACCGGAATGAAAACGGGGGGGGGGGGGGGGGTAAGGGGGGCGGTTAGACATATACTGCTTTGCAGTAAAACAAGTGTACTCGCACTTACAATAAAAACACGTTAAAATAAACCATTGCATTGCCAAGTGGCAGATCACTGCAAAAACTGGAAGGACGAGGTCAACACTAGTCTAAGGAGCAGGGACAAAGATATGGCTGACTCGCAACACAATTTCATGATTTTTTAATCCACCTACAACAACACCGTGTGTAGTCTGAAACAAGGATAGATCCGTTATGAGCTACGAACATCATCTATGTTCGTGTGCTCATTGGTGCTCGTGCAGCAATGGCAACCAGGATATATCATACACTTCAAAGCATATCCACAAACATGCCCTCACTGCAGCGAACACCCAACACTGTACCACACCACATGGGCTTACCAAAACACACCAAAAGTCCCCATTATTCGCACCCCCACCCTCGATCAGTGGGAGACCGCGCTGTGCATTTCGGACCCTGAGCACCAGCGACAGTTGGTGGACCGGGCGCGCAGCACCGCAGCCGCCGCAGGGGCCCTGAACTGAGGGCTTCTCCCGCTTCCAAGCGCAAATCTCTTTCACTTGAATAAATGTTTCACCACCACCACCATACCGCAGATACGGCAGTGTGAAAGGTTTATACGAGCTACTCTTAGCACTGAAGCCTCAAAAAAAGGACGCGATAGCAAAAGAGATAGCTTCGTTAGCACATTAAACATGATAGCGGTATCAGCAATCTTTTGGCTTCTCACGAAAGTGGAGAAGGGTTAACCAGAGGAGTCGTTCTGCTCAATACTGGGTGCCGACAGCAGAAGAGGTCGCTGTATTTTTAAGCTCGCACGAACCGTTACAAGCTAGCGTAAGTGCCGCTTCGGAAAACGCTGCCTTCACGCGCTGACCGTTTCCCACAAAGAGCCCTTCCCACTAGAGAAACACGCGCCCTTCGCGCTCGGGCCTCTTTCCTCCGGAATGGCTATTCCGGTGGAGAATTTGTTTCCGCAAGCGGTTTCTACGAGATTGCAAACGTTTTTTTGAATAGTTCGAATAGAGACGTAGTTTAACGCACACAGAATGCAATGCGTGCCTTATGGCATCAGCTCGCACCTTAAGGGGCGCTTTCGATGCCATGGTGCATGGTGTTTGCGCGGAAGTAACGATACAACGAACACGCCGGGCTCAGGTGGATACGGAAGATGTGCTCAGTCGAAGGTTCGACGAAAGTTCGTCTCGTCAGGCACGACAATGGGGAAAGGATTTCACGGACACTGACCAATTCTGAAAATGTATTCGATGTTTTGGAACCGCGTACAGGTTCCTTGTTCACTGAGTCAGACAAGAAAACATCGACACTTGAGTAGCCAGCACGTGCCGTAACGAGCGGGGCGTACATGGCTGGCATTCCGTCCGGTTCATCGTGGCTGGCGTGGATTGAATGGTAAGTGATTCTAAAAGTCACCGAGATACAACGTAATTGCTTGCATCGAGTATTTTTTTTTCTTGTCATTATTATCCTTCTTTAAAGAACTCAATTGGGTGGATCAGAAAGCTAGAGCCACAGTATCATTTAAGGACTAGTATGCGCGTAAGGTTTGAACGCTTATCTCGACTTTTTAATGTGTTCTCAAGCAGAAAGGAGCTGACAAGTGTGATGCCGCGGAACATGAATTGTACGCCGCATGGGGACTGCGAATCGACGCTGCCGCTTTTAAAGCACGCGATGAACACAGAGCTTCAAACAACCTTCTTGAACGGCGGCAAACCCAGGAAGAAGTTCTCAGGTAACATGCATTGTTTCCTCCACAAGCTATCTACTAGCAGTCCACGAGGACGCATTAATAACTCCCATTTCATTAGCCTCCCGCTGAGGGCAACGCCTCCAATGTAAAGGGAGAAAAGAAACGGAAGTGTTGGGGGTATATGACTTGTTGTGGAACGTGTGCGGGCTGCAAGCAGCTCACCGATGGTGGTGATGACGATGATGGAGTAGAGGAGTGCGCCCGTGAAGGACCACTGCAGCTGCGCGTCCTCCTTTCCGTCGTAGCCTTCCTTGCGCACCGCCTGCACGAGCGTCACCTCGAAGCGCCGCAGCCTGGCCACGGCCTCTCCGGTCCAGTTGGCCTGGTCCAGCAGCGGCGCCTCGGCCGTCAGCTGCCACAGCGCGTCGGCCAGGCTGGAGCGCCAGCGCATCATCTCGAGCCGCTTGTTGCGCTCGTTGGCGGCCTCCAGGTACTCGAAGAGGAAGGCGCCCATGACGCAGTAGCCCACCACCAGGCTGCAGAGGCCGAAGTGAGACATGAGCGACGTGGTGCCCGCGCGGCAGTAGTAGCGGCACTTGGAGCACCGCGACGACGACCGCCGGGGCTCGCGCATCCTGCAGGCCGGACGCGCCGCCGCCGCCGCGCCGTGCTGCTCGGACGGCGACCACGACAGCCTGCGCTCGACGCTGACCAGCTGGCACGCCGATCACCTGCCGCCCGACCTCGCGAGCCGCTCATGGTGGAGACCGCGGACGCCGCACCATGCGATTCGCTCAGTGGCAGCACACTCGGACAGACGCCGGCCCGGAACGACGCTGAGGATGACGGTGTGGTCGACTGACCGGCCTCTCATAGTCATGCGGGAGAGACTGGCATGATCACACGCGCACGCACGCGTACACACACACACACATACACGCAGGCACCTCGAGAGCTCCTAGACCCTGACAGCCGCCGATGCACACTTGCTGTTTTTGTTCGGAGCCTGTCTTTGCTTTTCCGAACTGAAGATCTGAAGAGCCGCCCCGTCGTTGTTTTGATTGCGTGGGAATATGGCAGCCAGATGTGGTGAGGCAACCGAACACTTACGCTTTCGACGTCCGCTGGGGCGTTTCATCTGTTTTGCAATAGGCTCACTTCTTGAGCAAACTGGACTTCGTGGGCGTCGTCAAAAAGCTGCTGAAGACGGCTGTTCATGGCACGCTTTGAAGCCACGTGGGACACGGTGCCGACACCTTTCGCTAGCGAGCCCGAAAACCACAGCAATGACCGTTGGACCCTCCTGCTCTAGGTGCGGTCAATTACAACTATCGGCGGGGAAATACTGTAAAGGTTGCAATGCCTCCGTGTTGAGCAATGGTGCTACGAACAGCGTGCTTGCGCTTTCCACAGGCATCGGAAGAACACGATGAAGTTGGTCCTCCACAAGCACGGCTACATCCTGCTTGAAGCCACTGCACGTAAGGGCTTCTCCCGCTTGTGGCTTCCACGTGCCCGTAGCGTATTCGATCCGCGCTGGCACAGACTGCGTAGGTGAAAGAAATCGCTTTCGGTCGAGACCACTTCCGCGTTGCCGAAGCCGCCACCACGTGCAATCGCTCTTCTCAACCGACGCACGTGAGACCTAGCAGCGGTTGACCACGTCAATGTTGCAGGAGGGTGGGTCTCCAGAGGCCCGGAAGAGGAAGCAGAATCCCTTGCTCGGTAGAGTAGCACCGGTATCAGCGGGGGAGCGGGATCTGCACGGCCGGCGCGGCCACACTGCCCTCTAGCTCGGGGATGCAGCCTCTGGCGACGAGGCCCCTTCACCGGCGGCGCAGGCTTTCTCTTCCGCCGCCGCTGTTGTTGTGGGGCTCCGGCACAGCGTCTGCCCGCGGCGCTGCTTCGGAGAGAAAGAAAGCGGCGGCCTCCAAAAATAAGACCGTCGGAGCTGCCGTCTCCGCCACCCGTAGAAAACGGCAGCCGCGGGCAATGTTATAGCCGCTTGGAGAAGAGCGCCGGCGGCGGAGGACTCCTCCCGCCGGTCTAAGGGTTCGTCGTCTCTCGCGTGATGTCACACCACGGCGTTGCTGCACCCATCGCATCCGAGCCACCGACGAGCATCGGGAGGGCCAACTGCGCCTCTTTTTTTTCTTCTTCTTCTTTTTTGCTTCTTTCAATACCTGAAGGGAGCTCGCTACCCATTCGGAATGAGTGGAAAAAAGAAACTACTAGAAGAGGCCATAGAAGACAGAACGGCGTCAGACCTCGTAGACTGTCTGAGAACAGAAGGAGAGAGAGAGGAGTCTTCTTGCGTCACGGTCGGCTTGAACCGCTGCACCCACCCCCGCTTTCCTTGTACACGTCGGGTCACTGACGTGAGACCGCCCCCACGGTTGCACTTTCTCCCCCCTCCGTTTTCGACTCGGTTTAAACTCGGCCAGAGCCCCTTTCTTTCCTCTTTCGGCTGCTCCTTTTGACAGCCCGATGAACAAAGTAGTACCTCTGTCGAACTTGCGCTGTCTTGCGGAGAAGCGCTCCTTTCGCCCCCGTTCTTTCCCTCTCTCCACTTGGCATTTGGTGCGGCTGGAGAAACGGAAGGCATCATCAACGCGCGTCCCAAGCTTACGTCGACGTCGCATTCGTGGGTCGCCGCCACCACGTGTTCATTCTTGCGTCCTTCGTTGACGCGGATGAAATATTTTTACATAGTTTTGACCTGCGCGCTCGCTTGATTGATGAGCTCCGTGCGAACTGAAAATTCCGCAAAGCTGTGCGTCTGGCTCTTTGCTAATGCGGGAGGCGCTCTTCAGTATGAGCAATGATAAACGATACTTGATGACGATTAGAAAGCAGCCCCACAATCCTCTATAAAAGATTTCGGGACAACTATTTAAAAAAAAAAAGATTTATTTGTCATCTTGTTTGCCAGTGTTTCTGTCGAGATATTGCATAACAAGGGGTCCCGAAGAACAGTAACCTGCAAATGAGTCCGATTTGCTGTTACGCAAAGCAGCAGCAACGGTAAGGTCAGGCGGCGCAGAATCAAAGTTTATGAATGCCAGTGGTGGTCCGGATCAGGTCTGAAATAGAGCGAGCAACAAGAAATAACTCCCGGAATTTCGAAGCACTCTCGAAATTTCGAAGTAATAACTCGGAATATCGAAATTTCGAAAGCCTAGTGTAGTACACTTGGTTTCGATGAATCCTGGTTGTGAGTTTCATTTGTCAGTGACGTGAAGTAGAGAGGGCTCAATATACGCGACAGTTTAACCGACCATCGGAAGCGGCCAGGTCGTGTGCGGATGGAGGGCCGTTTATAAAGATGTGTAGGCGAGGAATATGAAAGTTAGGTTTGTAATGTAGGCGTCATAAGGCGATTATGTGCCCCTTTGCCAGTAAAAGGAGACCAGTGCATAAAATAGCGTTACTGGCGCTGACGTGTCCAACGTATATAAAGATAAAGCGGTTGCATGGCTGCATCTTGTGCTTATTATTTAGAACCAACTAATAAGCTATCGGAGACGGCTCCAAGTCACTTATGAATATTATACAAGCGCTTGGAGTAGAATTAGAAACACAGTGAGTGAGTGAGTGAGTGAGTGAGTGTGAGAGGATTGAGTGCGAGAGTGAGTGAGTGAGTGAGTGAGTGAGTGAGTGAGTGAGTGAGTGAGTGAGTGAGTGAGTGAGTGAGTGAGTGCGCGTGTGCGTGTCAGAGAGAGAGCGAGAGAGAGAGCGAACGAAAGAGAGCGAGCGAGCGAGCGAGCGAGAGAGGGAGAGAGAGAGAGAGAGAGAGAGAGAGAGAGGGAGAGAGAGAGAGAGAGAGAGAGAGAGAGAGAGAGAGAGAGAGAGAGAGAGAGAGAGAGAGAGAGAGAGAGAGAGAGAGAGAGAGAGAGAGAGAGAGAGAGAGAGAGAGAGAGAGAGAGAGAGATTGGTTCGGCTTTGCTTTATGCAGTTTAGTTTAGTTGGCGGCTTCATACTCAAGGATGAATTATTCACTGTGCGTGATCTAATGACAGCGTTAGCGTCCGTTAACCTGCCTCCTTCGCCAGGTGTAGATGGGGATACGTACACAGCCTTGCGACATCTCGGTAGTATACGCCCTCCGGAAACTCCTTACCTTCTACAAGTAGTGGCAGACAGGCCGCGTGGAAGCAAGCTGGGAGATTGCTCGCCTGTAGTAGCGTTCCTCAAACACAGAAAACCTCCAACGGACATCAACTCTCACCGCCATATTGCCCTACTAAGCTGCATAGGAAAGGTAATGGAGAAAGTTGTGCTGCAGCGACTCGTCTGGGATCTTGAGGACCGAGAAGTGTATCCCCCAGAGATCTCGGGGTTCGGAGAAGGCAGAAGTAGCATCGACACTGTCATTGCTTTTGTGAGGAGCATTCATCGGCAAAAGGCTGCAAAAAATATCATGGTAGCTCTCTTCCTTTACATCAAGGCGGCTTTTGATAGCATTACTCATGAAGCTATTCGAAGGGAAATTGCGTTTGTAGGGCTACGAGGGTGGATGCACACTTGGCTCTGTGACTATTTACAGAATCGGCACGTCTATATGATTCAAAAGTACCTCAGTACCGGCGAGTTGCT
This sequence comes from Haemaphysalis longicornis, assembly GCF_048455015.1. Classification (NCBI taxonomy): domain Eukaryota; kingdom Metazoa; phylum Arthropoda; class Arachnida; order Ixodida; family Ixodidae; genus Haemaphysalis; species Haemaphysalis longicornis. The sequence goes on along the minus strand of NW_027526422.1, from coordinate 8,435,451 downwards.
AATTTCGCCCGAAAAGTGTGCCGCAGTTGATTTTACCAAGCGGGATGTATCCCGCTACCCTCTGGTCGTAAATGACATAGAAATACCGTACGCACAACCATATATTTATTGGAGCGACTTTAGATCGATCTCTATGTTGGGCCCCCAAATTCGTCGCCTCAGAGGACGCCTGCACTCAATAATGCCCATTTTCTGGATATTGACAGGGAAAACACGGGGCTGCTCAGTGCCTTCACTATTGCGACTTTATGAGGAACTTTTTCTTGGTCTTCTGCGGTATGCTGCAGCCTCCCAGCTCTGACTGGTTTGCCCAAGACGAACTTCAGAGTACTAGATACTGCACAGGCTCAAATTCTGCACATCTGCCCGGGCCTTCCAAGGTGTACATCTACGAATGGCGCACTCTGCGAAGCAAGGTGCATGACAGCCAAGACACCCCAAGCTCAAGAGTGCCTCCGCACCAGCCTCCGTCACGTACCTTCCCTCTACCTTCTACGGTTTCATCTCCGTGGGTATAAAACACCAAGGCGCCAAGAATACACTTATACCCTGCATTATACCCTCCCCAGGTTTCACGTTAGTGGAGGTGGCCAAGGAGTTTTTTTCCTAGACCCATCTCTCGGTGCAGCTTGCAACGGCCGGCAGCGCAAACTCGTCGGAGGGAGTGCAAGCTTGTTTCGGTTCGCCACTCGAGGCACGAGTGCACGAGCATTACAGGGATAAGATCACGCCACAGATCCCGCCACAAACGCTGCCAGAGAGAGAGAGAGAGAGAGAGAAACCTTTATTCTGTTGTTCCCTACTTCTTCGTCAGCTGGCACGGTAGCCTTCTCCATGTGTGCACGGCTTGAAAGATTCGTCGTCATCGTCTTGGGCGCGGCGGAACCGTGGCGCGCCGGTTGCCGCGAGGCACGCTCTCGCGTGCGCTCGGGGTTTTCCATCTACGCCAGGCGGATTTATGCCGGCCTAAACAGCTCTGCTGTTAGAAATAGAAAATGTAATCCTCATTTGCACCTTGTAAGTTGTCACTAGTGGGACAATTTACGACAGGTCTCCCCAATCCGTTTCTTTGTGGATGCTTCACATGCGTACACAAAATCGCGAGGTGAAGCACGCTTGTCAGGGCTGCAGTTATATAACGCGATGGAAGGTTGCGTCCGGAAGAACCCCACCTTTTCGCTTGAACAGGACGAAAAACGTGAATAAAAATGTAAAAAAAACGGCGTGAAAATACCAACAGAATAATGTAAACTGAAACGGGCGCACTATCTGAATAACAGTTGAGTAAAATAGCTCCAGGACATAGCTCCAGGACGCCGGCAGCACCAAGAACTAAGTCTAAGAAATCGAAATAATTATTATCTAGAACTTAGAAAACATGGCAAGGAAAATAAGTGTAAATAAAATAAATAGTTATAAGAGGTGTAAGAAAGTGTGGGTTTGTGCGCCAGTTAATTGCAACCTCCCCCCCCCCCCCTAATTGCTGGGGGAAAGTGAGTGGATGAGGGAGTAAAACGCGTACTGGAGACGAAGAAAACGAAAAGAAAGAGAACGGAGGTTGGTCTCTTATCAGTCGAGAAAGCCACTAACTTCCGCTGGGGCTCAGGTCGGTGTGACCTGGTGTATTAGACCTGCAGACCTCGAGCTGGTCAGTTTACGCTGTCACTGACCCGGGTGGGACCGACTCGGGCGCTGGGTGGCAGGGGCGTTCCCACACGGGTTGTAATCTAGTGCAAGCAGCCTGGCAAGAAAGGTGGTTCAACGGAAGAGATGTGGGCGTATTGAGTGGGGATGTTGAAGTACGTGTGTGTTTGAAAATGGCGCCAAAGGCGGACATCGGGGGAGTTGAGAGACGGGTAAGGTGTGGGATCGTGTAGGCTGCTTCGGTAGTGGTAGAGAGCTTCATTGCAGCTAGAAGGAACGGGCTTGGCGAGGGGGAGTACACGACCGAGTCGTCCACCATCGACGGGAATTCCCGAAAAATGGAGTCATGGGCAGCGGCGCAAGCCGCCTCGTTTCCTGGGATGGAGGCTCGTCCCGGGGTCCATACGATGAGAAAAAAACTTCAGTTGAGCAGAGCGGGCAGCCCAACAGCGAGTTTGTCTTGCTTGCTACTCCAGGGGGGAAGCACGTGGGCGCATGCGCGAACACACGCGCGCTCGCATTCAAACAAAAGCAGGAATGCACATACCGCGCACAGTGGAGAAGTGGCGCAGCCATAAATGTTTTTCGGGGGATTATTATACGCAACCGGCACAAAAGAAAATAAATTAAGAAAGAAAGACTGCGCCCAAAGACAGTATGTTCATCATTTTTATGCCTTACTGAAGCCTGAGAGTCACTTGTTTCCTTCATTGTAATATGCACACGGTACTCGGAGGACTATATTCCTTAAAAAAAACATTTTTCTAATAAAAAAACGCCTCAGCGAAAAGGGCGTAAACGTCGAACACTCGTGAATAATCACCGAAATTCAAAAATAGGGGCAAAAGTTTGGAATTCAACACGGAAATGTCGTGCGCTTAAACAGAGCGCTATGAAAATATTATCGGGGCAATTCATACAACATATTCGCCATGTTATATATGCCAAACTTCGACTCGATATTGCAAGAAGCCATTATATTGAAGCATTACTGGAGTAGTCGTTTTAAAACACATGCGCTGCCTCCGCTCTAAAGAACCGTATCTTATACCTAGATGCGCCACAAGGTATACGAGTAAGGAACTCAAATTTATTGTGTACCTCATGCCTCCAATCAACTTCCTCCAAACTACCTCTCTTTTATAACTAATTATAAACTAAGGAAAGCATTCGGGCATGTTATTGTATAAGTGATTTCAGCATTATGGGCTTGTTTACCTCATTGTCTGTCCAGTAAAGAGCATTCTGTTTGTTTGCGAGTTGTCTACAAATTTCTTTTAAATTAGTTTTCTTTATTTAGCATGTTTGTCCGCGCTGACAGGCACTGCCGTTCAAGCCCTATGAGGCTTTGGTAGGCCTAACCTCTGTACAGTTACTCTTTCTGTAGAAAATAAAGTATTATTATTAGTATTACTGTGAGCTCCTTTACAAGCTGAGCATTACGTAAAACGGTTCGTTTACCTCCGAATCCCAATGCGCACAAAAATAAGAAAAAGAGCCTCTCTGCTCGAGTTCAGGCTACACGTTTAGCCGAAGTCACTGGTGGTCGACGGAAAGATGTGAAAGGAGTAGGTTTTAGCACAGGAACAATTTCGTCAACAAACCGACCCTCTTCTCATTTCTTTTCGTACGTCCCAATGTATAAACGCGTTGTGTAATTAACATGGGCTAAAATAAAAGTCCGAGAGGAGGGGGGTATTATGGCATCGTAACACCTCCCATGTCTACGCCACTGCCCGGGAGTATAAGTACGCTCAATATTAACGAATTTTAGACCAAGCGGCCGCCGCGAAATCACCTTCATGGACAGCCGATGAAGTGAGGGCGCACAGTACATGTTCGATGTCCGCACAAACTCTGCGAATCTGACAGAGGGGGGAAAGCACACGGCGCGTCTTGCACATGTTGTCGTTCGTGGAAGCGACGCCGTGAGGCGTATGCTGCTAATGGATGCCTCATCACAACTGCACAAATGTGATGGCGTTAGGCCCGTTCGCACGGGCCTTGAGAATCCTTTCAGCTTGTTGTCTGTTTGCATTGCCAGTCTCGAAAATTGCGGAACCAATGGAGTTGATCCTCCTTCACTGTTCAAGCCACTTACTATCCCGTCATTCCTCAATCTTAGAATTCCAAATAAATGAGAAGGCGTGGGGGCTGTCTAAAAATTTCCTGGGGCTTTTGAAAATCCTCCTTTTGCTACTTAGGTGTGACTAAAGAACCTAAATTACACCCGGAGCCAATCTTGGAGTTTACTGTGTACGTATAGCAGTGTACGTATAGCAGTGCAGAGTGTACGTGTAGCCGTTTAGAAAGACGCGGGGGCGCCTTCAGTTGGAGCTTCCCGAAAGCTCGCTGCAGAGGGGGTGCATTGGATGTGGCGTAGAGGACTGGTGTGTACGTCATTCTGTTTCACTAGAGAGTTACATCAGATCGTAGAAGAAGTAATCCCATACCGTCTAGTTGCCTAAAACCCAGGGAAGTGCGCCGCATATAGACAAAAAAATTCAGGGAACCATGCATTCGCCCGCAAGACTTGAATGGCGAAGCCGTTGTAGGTGACGGATTGAAAGGCAGAAAGTTGAGTTTTAGTATCGCTTTGGTGTCGTGGTTAACGTCGGCGGCACGGCATTTCAATTAACTTATGTTGAGCAAGGCCAGAGGGAGCTCGTCGTTTTTTTTTTTTTTTTTTTTTTTGGTCGACGTTTTTGTACGCCACTCTGCAAGAGCGTCCGTCTCTAGCGGATGCTTTGCACGCCCAGCCTCGACACTCAACAGCAGCTTCGACATTCAAATCGCGGCTCTTCTACGGTACAGAGGGCATGCACACGACGACCTGAGGACGAACGAATGAGGGGCGTACGCTATGACGTGTCTTTCTCGGTCTGTGTTGCCACGATACGGCGAACGCTGCAGTATTTTTGTGGCCAGTGTTAACCAATCTGCCTAAGTGGGTATGCTTGGCTTGACGAACGTGCACTCGAGGCACGCGACGAACGCTGGAGATTTTTTTTTTTTTTGACGAACGCTGGGGGGAGGGGGGGGGGCAATATTGACCAATCTCCTGAAGAGTGGTATGCGTAGCTTGACGAACGTGCGTTCGAAGCACGCGTACACGAGCGCTCGGCCCTTTTCTTTGTATTTGTAACTGCGGAAACCATGCACAAACGATTTTCTCAACAGCTTTGCCATTAAAAAAAAATTGCCGCATAGCCAAAGCTGCTATGCTTTGCTTTGCTTCGCTTGCCAGCTGCCAACATATCGAAACGGATGGAGGAAAAATAATCACGCCTTTCTTGTCTCCCAGTTCCCTTACGGCGGCTTTAGCAGCCTATTATTTCTTTAAGGGTCATTAAGGGTAACAGAGTGGATCCCCTAGAGTAGAGAAGGCAAGCGCTGCAGCGGGCGGCAGAAAGTTAGATGGGCAGATGAGATCGAGAAGTTTGCGGGGATAAATTGGTCACAGTTAGCACAGGACCGAGTTAATTGGAGAATAATGGAGAGGCATTTGTCCTGCAGTGGGGCGTAGACAGGCTGGTAATGATGATGATGATTTCTAAATAATTTTAATTTGTAGACTAGGTTTTATAAATTTACCTAATTATTCCGGCATCTGAAAAGCAACCATACGGCCATCGGTAGAATTCATGCATATTTATCGTTCTGGTTACATGGATAACATAACAAAACTAATATGAAAAATTCATAAGTTAAGTGTTTATTAGAATTTTATTATGATGTTATTATAATTTGGCCCGGTCTGTGCCGTAAACTTTGCCGCTGAGTGCGAGGAAGCGCGGCTGGGTCGTGCAACAAGGACGAGTAACAACGGGCGGTGGATGCGATGTTAGAAAGACTGAATTGTTGAATGTAGCAATTAATCGAATCAAAGACCACATTACATTTTATTGCGTTGGCTTACGATATGGTTCGACTGCCGTAGTGTTTTGAGTCTGAGGTGTTTGGTATTCGAGTGTGCATCTGGATTGTGGCTGTCGAGGTTATCTCCGAGAATTTCGTCCATTTGAAAAAGTTTGCTTCTGATTGATTCTGATTGATTGTAGGGTTTAACGCGCCGACGCAACGCAGGCGATGAGGCGCGCCGTAGTGGAGGGCTCCGGATTAATTTAGACCACCTGGGGATCTTTAACGTGCGCCGAAATCACTTCTGATTGATTCTGTTTTCCGTAGCGAACCACTGACGTGGAGTATAGCTCCCCTTAAGGGGCGTAGCCCGGGGAAGAGGGGGGGGGGGGGGGGGGGGGGTTCAGTGTCATAACACCCCTCGAAATTTTGCATGCAGAAAAATGACTACTAAATAACTAAATTACTAGCAAATGTTTGGGCATCCGGCGCAGTATCCCTTTCTTTTTATTTTTGTTATATTTTCCCAGTGGTATATCCCACAGCCCGAAATTCATTCCTGGCTACGCCAAGGGTCCCCCTAGGCCGTAGCAATTGCTTAGTCGAGAAATGCCTACAATTTATTGTTTGCTGATTACTTAGCTTTCAGCAGCTTTTATTCTGAGGGGGGCATTAAACAGAAAAAGGAAAGATTTTATTTGAACTTTGATGACTGTTTTTTGTAGTTATCACATTACTAAGGTTGCACAGCAGTTGTGGCAACCTCCTAACAGCGGTTATCAGTTGGAGGGAACGCAAAAACGGCGTCAACTTCTCTCCCGAGGTTTAGAAAGTCTGGCGGTACTAAACATTATCTTCCGGTCTTAGTGATCCTATAAACATTTGTGCAGATATCGATGCCAAATCTGTAGGCGTAGCAGGGTTGCAAAGCCCCAGAAATGGGCCGGTACAGTGCGTAGTTATTCCTAAATTTGTGAAAATTTCAGCTGCTTTAGTCACTGCCTAGTTAAATTTAGCTACGGCATGTTATATTTGCCGGAGGGGCCATGTAGTCCTCGATTGTTTCTTCTTTCTTGCAAGCTGCAACGTAATCCCATCTATTCGTACACTAAAATAAATAAATAAATAAATAAATAAATAAATAAATAAATAAATAAATAAATAAATAAATAAATAAATAAATAAATAAATAAATAAATAAATAAATAAATAAATAAATAAATAAATAAATAAATAAATAAAATTCAGGCGAAACATACTGTGAACGCTGTCAGAGTAATAATTCATATGGGGAACGGAGGACCCATGTAGCTGTGTTCTCTGAACGCACAAGAAACTACGCCTCTCACCCAGTGGCTGCCACAACAGGGAAATAACGGCCTTATCAACGAAAGAGTGAGGCATCGCCCCTTATGACCTGCAAGCTCTGACGGTCCACGGAAAGTACGAAAATTGTCCCCTGAAAACAAATGTTCCTGTTTCAATTGCCACGGGATATCCAATCACGCCTCCAAGCCCCCTGCCGTGCATGAACCGGTTGCTATAAAGGATGCACGCAGTCAGCAAAGTGTTTTTGACGTCGTGTGAACGGCAGGAACTATATGCTTATAATGATAATGCAAAGGCACAAAAAGAAAGTACACCGCCTGTGGGGTGCTAATTTGTAGCGTATGGGTTCTCATCCCATCGCGGAAATGCTTCTCATCCTATGCGCCCCGTAGTGTTTTATTTACGAAGCAGCTATAGAGTAGGATTCCTTGACTGAGGAGTCCCTCTACTGGCGAGCGGCCATAACACCTTCTGCTCTGCACAATAAAAGTTTTAAATCATCAAGCCATGCCTCATGCAGGTTCCCTCATATATTTTGTCAACACGCCTATTCATGCTTCTCTCTGTATGTCTATCTCTTACAGCATGGTATCGAACGAAAAGATTAATATTTTTACAGAAGCGGGTCAGTGATTGGGGTGATTTGAGACAGTTCATTCATTTGAATGTAGACAAAAACAAAGCAAATGAATGGTCAGGATTGTTCGTGAGGTTTGCCCGTGGAGGAAAGAAAGCTGCATGGGAATGTGTCACAAAATGGAAACATTTCCGAGTAATAACGTAGCTGCGGAGGTGCTACAAAGAAGCAATTGCTAGTTTAGCGTTTGTTATTTCTCTATTAGGGTACTTTTGCCGCTTGAGGTTAGAAATTGTAGGAATCACGTGTTGTGCCCCACGGACGTGGGTTCGATTCCCCGCCGCGCCGGCTCCTTTCCTGATGGAGGCGAAACGCCAAAACGCCCGTGTCTTCGAGATTTCGGCGCACGTTAAAGATCCCCAGGTGGTCAAAACTAAGCCGGATCCTTCCACTACGGCGCGTAAAACCCCACAATCAATCAATCAATCAATCAATCAATCAATCAATCAATCAATCAATCAATCAATCAATTTTTAGTGTGCGTTTTTATTACGTACTTTTCAATATCGCGCGCTTGAAACCTCGAAGGTACGTAGCGACAAGTGGTGTGGAGCGATGAAAGCAATAAGTGCCTTCTTCTCAAAATCCTGCTCTACTTTAATGATTTCGCATTATTTTACGATTTTAAATTAAATGATTATATAATTTTGCCAGTATGCTGCTAATAACAATGTCAAACTTTTGACAATCATGTTGCGACTTCGAAGCGTAATCGAATTCAAGCCAAGCCGTGCAGTTGACTCCATGGCGGCAAAAATGTCTCTCTTTGACCCGAGAATTTACTGTGCTTTCTGATGGGCATATGCGTTTCCAAAAGAGCATCCAGCTAGATTACAAGGATGAGTCAGGATCAGAGCGGTGCGGGCGATGTGGAATACGCGTTTGTTGCGAAACTTGACAACGCGAAGGACCTCTCCCAACTTCTCCGAGCAATCAGCATTAAAGAAGTGCGTCGTGCCGTGAGCTCTTACGTTGTGCTGCATGTTCCCCTCGCAACGTCCATCTTACTGTGCTCAGACTTTCTTCTTTAACATTCACGATCTCTCATTCTCATGAACAGGTGGCCACTGTGGAAATCAACGACATCGGCATCCGAGTGATCGCTCAAGAGGGAAAGTGCGTTCAGGCGATCGCCTTCGTCCAGCGTGAACTGTTCGAAAGCTACACGCTCAAAGAGCCGTCTCTTTCGTTCGACATAAGCCTTTCCATCTGGCTGGTGAGAGTGCTTAGCTACTTTGTCCCTCCTTGCGGTCTCTGGTCGCACAGGCGAAAATCGTTTCGCCGCGCAGTGTTCAAAAGTTGAGCTTGGCGCACATGGCATTGTGCCCTTGCGTAAGCTTTTCTTTTATTTTCTTTCTGACGTTCTTTGCATGTTATTTCAATGTTGGTACATTCCTGGCCCATTGTTCCGGGCCCTTGATTGTCCAGTCACTATTTTGTTTTTAGACCAGCTTAGCGTGCGAATTGTTTACAAACAATTGTTTTAGCCTTGTGCTGCCTCATTTAGCCCAGTGTCCTACAAGGTTCGCAAACTTGTGAGGTACAACTGTTAAATAATGTGGAAGTGTCATTCATTTTATGGGCCTTGATCATTTGCTTTGTTAAATTTAGATATTTGTTCTGTTCTTTCTTTTTTGTGCAGGAATGCCTTACAATGTTTGGCTCCACTGGGGGGCCCGTCTCAACGCGTCTTTGCTATGCAGGTCATGGGAACCCCTTGGTGATGTTGTGAGTTGGCCTTGTCAATCTAAAACTCATAATCTGTAGTTCTGAGCAAGTCACGAATAAAAATTTTGCACCGTGCTAGGGAAACTGTTAAAACTAAGGAGTATACACTATTATTCGGCCTACATATCTTAAGAGTAACAATGTTCCGAAGGTTGCAATTTTACATGCACAATTGCTGCAGTACTATTCAAGGAGCGTCCTCCCGCGAAAATTCTTGAAAAGTGTCAAGTATTAGGTGAGTTGTCGTTCATTAAAAAGGGCTACCAATAAGGCATGGCGTTTCTTCCCTTTGTGCCTCCAAAGCACTGTGGAAGTTATGAGCTTACCGGCCCGGAGCGAGACCACCTAGGGAATCTGGACAAGGCCTTTGTTGCTTTTAGATGCACACAACCTTTTCTAGCAGCCGACGCGCACGCTCCACCCAATACTGGCTGCGTGCCGGCCTTGTTAGCGTTGGCACGTCAGTTTTAGGATAGGGGAAACAAGCATTTGAAGGAATATGGAAGCCTCAAACACAACATGCTCGCTCATGACAATAATTGATTTCCATCAATGACTAGTGCATTTCTTGCATGCGGCACTGTTGCAATGAACAGGTTCCTCTGAGGCCAGGTCGCGCAGAAAAGGCTTAGCATTAGTGCAGGGTTTTGGTCACCGCTTTACGAAGCCATGCCGACGACGATCCCCAGTGCAATTTTTCACTGAACTATCATCTCCTTTCACGGATTTGTAAACTGATTTTCAGAAATGGTCCTGCTCTGGCAGGCAGGGATAAGCTTTAGCTCGTGTGGTGTATACCGATTCGTGCACGCTCCTTGCCCACTGAGCAGGGGGATGCTTGCCGCAGTCGCGCATCTAGTGGCATTTCCGCCTGCAGAGACGCTCTGTGTTTTTTAGCAGTGTTATTCGTATCTTGTAAACGACGCGCTGAATCTACGAACTCAGCTAAGCTTGTGTGAGGGATAGTGATGATCAATATTCGTCCCTACAAAGATACGCCGTGCCAGAGTGTTGCTCGCATAGACGGCTGCCCGAACCGTTGAAACCACTGGCGGCTTCCCCCAGAGCTGACAACGCTGATTGGCTGCAGCATTTGAGGGAACCTGCCAATAGTGGCGCCGTAGTCTTCAGCCCTGGGTGTGTCAGAGTCTACATCACATGTGTAGAGCTATGCTTATGTCCTTAAATGGCAATGAGAATTCACATGTAAACAAGGGAAGAAAGAACGATCTTGTTTGTTGGGCCCCGCTTTATGTATGGATGTAATATTTGGTATATGTTGTTGTGAACACATAATCTAGCAATTGAGCACTAATTCTGGTTATTTTAAACTGTTTGGATGGCCAGGTTACCACTGTGGCTGTAGGTTGATGGCCTTTTTCAGTAACGGCCGTAGTGACAATTCATAAGACATTTATGCATATATTATGAGCTATGTTTCCAGTTGTCTAACTTCTTTTGGGGCAGGGAGTTCTATTCCCGTAGGCGAGTGGAAAACTTCAAAACTTCGCTTCACGGCTGCAGCCAGCGCCCTGTCATTGGTGCGCGTCGTCCAGGCGATGTCCGCGGCCGCGTCAGGGCACCCACCATATGCGTGCCGCGTTTTTACGTACAGAAACCACTTATTACACTTATAATGAACTTCGGCTATAACGAACACATTTGGCATGACGGTGGAGTTCGTTATAAGTGGGCTTGACTGTAGTGATACTAAAACATCTCTTCCAGCTTGCAGTGAGATGTTTTGTCATTTTCATTGTGACTTTAAAGTATTTAAATGTTTCTTTTTTGTGCCATGTCACGCAAAAGAAAAGATAACGAACAGCTTGTTCCTGATTATAATGGTTCTATGCTTGCAGCCTGGAAGAAGCTGGTGTTGTGACTGACTGCAAGATACGAACCTTGGAGTCTGAAGGGGTCATGAACTTTGACTTGTCAAAAGATAGCGTGATAAATGTTGTCATATTGAAAAGTGAAAGCATCAAGGAAGTATGGTCAGAACTTGACACTTCTAGCGACAACCTAGAGGTGTTCATATCTCCAGATGACCCTTACTTCAGGCTGAGCACATTTGGAGGGGCAGGCACTGTGGAGGTGAGTCCTGGGAAAACACCTTTAAGTCTTCCATTTTGTTGCCTTCATTTTATGTTTGCTTCTTTTGTGTCATAAATGCTTGGAAAGCAAGTGGTAGGTTCCGTGCTTTTCATTTTACCACAAATGATTGTGAATCATTGCCCTCTTATGCCATTTTGTGTTTTTTTTTTTTTGACAGCGAAAACAGATTGACGTCAATTTCGTCAACAACATAGATGGGATTTCTTCTTGGCAAAAAACTTCATGCTAGAAAAAATTAAGAGCTTTTGCTTGTAGCAATTTATGTAACACTCATTTTTTCTATTATTCAGGTGTCATACTCAAAGGAGTCTGACCTAATGGACTCGTTTCAGTGCAAGAAGGAACAGAGGAACTCGTGAGTTCTCATTTTAGTTTCATCTGTTTATTGTAGTACGTTTCAGACTACGTTTCAGACTTAAGGCATCGAATGAGGAAACAGGCCCAAGCCATATGGACTCGTATGAACGAAATAACAAAGAACAATAAGAAAAAGCAGCAAATGATGGTTCATTTTTGTGCAGTTTGTGAGAATTACAGCCAGCCCTTATACACTCAAGGATCACCTATGTCAGAAACAACTGTAAGGATGGCAGTGCCGACGGGCTTCCTCCCTTTCCTTGGGCATTTTGTTCCTTCTCTCCATTGGCAAAAGGGATGGTCGCTACCGGTAGAGGTGTTGTGTTCCCTGAGCAACGTCAGGGGAACGCCTTTCTTCTTTCCTGACTGCCAAAATAGCGGAGGGGGTCAGTGTTCAAAGCCCCAAGGTAGTTAGCGCACTGTTTTAAGGGTAGGACCGGCTGAGGGAGACAAGCCAGCAACGGAATGCGCAAAATTCGTCAAGTTTGTCCAGAGCTGCGGCCGAGAGGGGTCACACCAAGACTTGCTCCTGTGGCGGTTTCTGGTTGCCTGAACCCTACGCATTTTTCTCCAACCGTGCGGCGGTTCGGACCGGTTTGACCCCCAGGCCCCTATCAGGGATAGTACCACGATACCCTTGTGCGCTGCAGCGCGCTTTAGTTGTAACCAAGTTAGCCTTTGGCTTGTTTGCGCTTCATTGTCTGCTGTAGGTACCTGTACATTCTCGTGAATAGACTTTTTTCATCATCTGCCTACCTCGTCCCGCCATCGGGCACGTCACACCCCTGTACGATGACACCACCTTACCCCGACAATGAACGGAACTTTACTACAACATAAACCTTAGCCTGTCAGCACTGTCGTAAGAGCCAGCAGCCTATGGAGCTTACGACAGAGTGCTTATTAGGCTAGTGCTGATGTCTAAATTTCAATATAAAGTTTTTTCAAATATGTTGTTAAAAAATTAACTTTTTTTTTTTACAAGGGAGGATGGTACATGTTGTTCCCTTGCAAAGTTGTGTGGCATCCAAAAGCAAGGCTGAGTGCCCAACTTGGTGTTATAATAAATGAAGTTTCCTAATGTGCACACAACATAATGTGAGCAACAGTGGTCATTTGAAATTTTGAGCCGCTTAAATTTGGTGTGATTTCGCTAAAATTGAAGGAATGGTTCCATATAATGCAGTTTCACAAGAGGTAGTGCGTCTGACGGTTTTCGGGAAATTAAGCAACTCTGTGATTGAAAAAAGATGCTGTCTCTATGTTAAGAAAATGGTAGCCAGCTGAGCTATTCCTAACTAATCAGAACCTTAAAATGTTGCTTGTTGCTTGTAGAAGACAGGGAGAAATAATGTATGATCCCGTAAAATGTAGCAATTGATTATGCTTGAGGCAGCGCTGCAGATATACTGTATAAACTCCTGCACGGGCCGCAGTTTTCTCTTTTTCAAAATTCCGGCGGTTATTTGGGTGGGTGATTCCCGTGCACAAAAAATTTTTCTCCTGTTTAAAAATGAGTCAGATTGTGGTTGCTTGCACGGCATATCACTGTTGGTGTCTTCAGAGCTGGAGGCCGACTGCTCCGTTGCACTTGCAAGGGCGGTGCACACACAACAGCGAACCAGTCAACATCACGTACGCTGTGACACTGCCTCAAAAGGGGGAGAGAGAACTCGTGGCGTGGCAGGGAAGGCATGATGCCTTTATCTAGGGAGTTTACACGCTACCTAATGGGATTGCCTGTGCCGGTTCAACGCGGCTGTGTATGCGGGCATTTTGAAAAGGACAACTACGTGGACAACTTTCAGGGGTGAAGCCCCTTTTGGGTTGGGGCTGTGGGACAGCGTCTCCTGTCGTCATTGCCGTGGTTCACCTCATGTTGTCACGGTACTAAAACACCGAGAAACTTGTTTATGCCTTGCACTAGAACATAACGCACGCTAAAAAAACACCGGGACATTCGTTTATGTCTCGCGTTAGAGAGCTTCGTGCTTCAAAGACAAGCGAATTTCACAGCAAAGCTGTATACCTGCACTGCATCTCCATTGGGAAAAATGCCAAGGTGTCAAGAATACACTTATACACTGCATGCTTCGCCCCTCACCAGGTTTCACATCAGTGGAGATGGCCAGGGATTTTTTTTTTTTTTTTTTTTTTCAAAATATTTACCCTGGAAAAAGGGGAATGCAGCCCATACACGGGTGCAGTCCTTACTTCAGATTACATGGTTATACAAAAATCATTTTTGACTCCAACGCTTTCTTATAGTTGAATTGCAGGGCCCGCAGCAGTTCAAAACCTGATAAAAAAGCTTCGCAGTCACTGCATGCTTAGACTGCACAGTCAACGAGACTTCTTTCTGAGAGGTCATAGCCACAAACCACGCTGAAAGAAGCCTGTAGTTTCCATCTGGCACCTAGATCGAATATTTTATGATAGGAGCCACAGCACTTTCTCAAAGTCCTTTCAGCTCAAAATTCTTCAGAAGAATCCCCCCCTCACCCCAGTAGACATACTCTGGACACCGGCCCACGCGGGACAGGAAGGGAACGAAACCGCACACTCTCAGGCTCGAGATCTTACCTTCCGAGCTGGAGTGGCGCCCGACCCATCCCACGGGGCAAGGTCATCCAGAGACAGTCTCCTTAACTATACCGATATTACGGAACATTACCGCCTCTGCCGCCGAAAGCTAGCACCCCCGCACCCGGAACTCACAACAGCCCAAGAGCAAGACTGGAGGCTCATACAAACAAACACATACCCACACCCAACCCGCCTGCACCTAATCCACCCAACACAAGTCCCATCCCCGACCTGCACCCTCTGCACAGCCCCAGCCACCCTACCCCACATTCTGTGGGCCTGCCCCCAAAACCCCTATCCCCGAATCACCACAGCTGAGCAGTGGAGAGAAGCACTGGCATCCCACGACAGGGAGGTACAGACCTCCCTGATCGCAAGGGCCGCCTCGGTCGTCGTTGGGCTGATAACAACGACCACCAACTTCTCACGCTAAAGACAAGCTCAGTTTAATAAAGTTTTGTCTCTCTCTCTCTTCAGCTTTGCAAATCGAAGTACCTGCTCAAGGTATCAGGGTCTGCGACAGTATTTGCAAACATGGATGCTGTGGAATCACTCGCCTCCTTATAACTTGCTTCTTTCTCTTTACATGTCACGAGCTGTGTTTAAATTGCCTATTGTGTTCGATGAGTTTCGGGGTGTCAAGATTACCATGTTGTCATAACATAATGTGTACTCACAATAGGTTCGTCTGGCTCCCATTCGTGCCAAATTAACCTCAAACACTTCCACATTTTCGCCTGACCTGTGAGCATTGTTGATTTCTTGCACATGCTCTGCATTTGCATTGTCACTGCACACTATCAGTGTTCACCGTTGCTACAGGTGTTGAAAACTGCACCTGTACAAGGAACCGAGCACAGTGGCAGCAGAAACTGTGAGCCATTGTAATTCGTAAATGCGACAAGTAATCAAGAGACAAATGGGGAGAGAAATCAGTACACGTACCCCTATGGGAGCTAAATTGAACTGGCGGTCTGAAGCCTAAGAGTCAAGAAAACAAATGCACTTACTTTATTGCATGCATGAATGAACTTTGTTTGTAAAGAATGGCTTAGGTCACGGGAAACGTTCCACATAATACCTGTTGTTTCAGGTTAACTATGATGATATTACCATATATGTACTAGTTCTCAGGCCAACCAATGATGGCAGCCTCCAGGTGCGCTTGATATTGCCACTGGCACTGGTTACCCCATGTCAAGCAGACACATTGCCACATGATTAGATGCTGTTGTGCCAGTGCTTCTGACATTGTCTCAGTCTCCAATTTGCTTCAACCCACTGCGTTTGCACAACTACACGCAAGATAGTTTGGTTCAGCTCCCAGTCTCAAAGGCTGCATTTCTGAAAGAAGAAGAGAAATGCAAAAGGGCCGATGTGTGAGAGGTTTTTCTGTGTGTACAGGAGACTGCAGGAGGTCTAAATTTATTCCTATCACTCTTCGCAACATTTTTCCATATAAGTTCATGCTTGACTTTGGTTCATTAAACCCAAATTTTTGTGCTCGACAGTTTAAGCAGTCATTCGTGTTTTCTAGTGTTGCCTGTCATATGACAGCATCCGTGGAGAATCATCTGCTGTCTGTGAATTGTAAGGAATTATAGTCATTAGCCGCAACACGAAACATGTCTTGGCAGGGAATTGGCTAAGCAGTTTGAAATAGTTCATTTATACCAAGAATGACCTACCACCAAAGTATGGCTATGCAATGGCATTGTCATCGGCGCGAGAGCAGTGGGCAGTAGACTCGATTGCTATTGTCTGCGAATCACCCATACCACGCGTGTTAAAGTATCGTGACATTCTGAAAGCATTTGTGGAATCACTCCTCTAGCTCTGAAAATCACTGCAGTCGCTGTCGTTAATTTCTTTCCGTAACCAGGTACCGACTTGTGCTGATCAAACAGTGCATCAAGGCCCTCAACCTGTCCAGCAAGGTGGCCATCCGAACGGACGAACTGGGACTGATCTGCTTCCAGTTTCTCTTACGGACCGACGACGGCACGGCCACTTTTGTAGAGTACTACGTGAGTGCGCCTTGTCTAGCCGTACTCTTGCATAACGTGTGACCCTTCGTGGCACATGACTTCTGCAATAATAACCAGCATGAAGGAAAGAAGAGCTTAGGAGAGCGCCCGCAGTCACCGGCGCATTAGGAGAAGTGTAGCAGAAGTCGCATGGTTTTTTCATGCTCATTGGGGGTCACGCTCATCAGGTGTCCTAGCAATGGCGCCGAAGGCTGGCCAACTGAGGCCCTAGGTCGCTGCGCAGCCCAGCCAGTAGCCAATGGTCGGCAGGAGGAGATGAAGCAGACAAGAGTAAAGCAAGCAATGGCGGACAAGGTAGTGTGTGCCTGCTAAACAACCACAAAGGGGCGACCTCCAAAAATGGCTTTTCTGGCTCCAGTAGAGGTGACGGTAGGGCCTCGCCTAAGCTTTTTTCCTCCATGACATCCACAGACATGTGGGCCCTTGCAATGTGGGCCTGTAGTGGGTAGTCTCCAAAGACACTTTTTGGGTGGTTCTATTGGTAACTCTACATTTTCACGTTTGCAAAATAAGTTGGCTATACAGTTGCAGTGCTTTAGGGCTTTCTCGTGTTTTGCTATGCTTGGTGCGTGTATTTTTTTCACCTGGTCGCCTCAAGAATCTCATAAATCGTCTTTGACAGCCATATTTGTTCCTTAATTTAATAGCTGATATGTAAATACAGTAAACTCAGTTGTTTATTTTAACGTCTTAAAGTTGTTTGTGGAGTTCTATAAAATATAGAAAAATGAAGAAATAAAGAAAGGAAACGAAACATCAGGTTTCGTAAAATGGGGTTTCAGCTCTACCCGAGTCCTTGCTCTACCGACTAGTATTGTTGTTACAATTTGGACAGCTTGCATGTAATTAGCAAAGCAGTATAGCCTAGTGACTTTTAGTTGTGTGGGCAAAAGCGGCCAAGTGCTTTACAGACTCTATGATAGTACTTGCCTGTACTCTTAGCTAGTTGGGGACATTACAAGCCATATTGTAAAAACAGTCTGAGCTGGAAGTTCGCATCCATGTTTTTGTCACTTTCTGAGCCACGTCAGCGCCTTTGTCAGTTTGATCATGAACGGTTGCTGCTAGCAGTGGCATATATGCAGACTGGTCACATTTTTCCATCAATGTATATCGACTTAATTTTGCTCAGTTTTCGGTGCTCTTGGAAACACTGCGACTACAGTTCAGTATGAGCAGTTATGATGAAGTTTGAGTACCTGCAGTGTAGGTGTGTATGTCAGGTATATCTCCTGTGCATACTCATCCTAAGTTGATTGTTGCTCTCCCAATTTCCTTTCCTGTTAACTTTCTATTTCGTTTTTTTGTTTTCGTAGTGCACTCCCAACCGAGATGAGTGACAAGACACGTATACGGATGCCACGAAGAATTTATTTTTCTGCGACAAATAAGATGTGTACATATGCCTTCAATTAATAAATAAATTATTTTTAGCCTGTGAGTTATCTATTTTGTTAAAAAATGCTATGTAAACTATCCTGGACTTACTGTATGCCATCCTGATACACAGTGCACACCTTTGCCACGATTTTCAGGACCCATAAACAATGCATGAGTATTAGAGCACTGCACAGGCCCGGGCCAGCCCAAAAGCCCGGGCCCGACCGGGCCCGCGGGCCGGGCCGGGCCGCCTGAAGTCGATTATTGGCGGGCCCGGGCCGGGCTCGGGCTTGAATTCATAGCCCCGGCCATTAATAGTTCCGACGTGAACTGTAGAAAAGAGCATAAAATTGAATATTCTGAGTTTACTTTTACGCGCTTCTTGATGTTAGTTGTACACATTGTTTTAAAAACATGTTTTGCTAGGTCTGATAGTCACTATACTGTAATTTTAATCACATTTCATGTACTGCATACACGTTTTATATTTGGGTGTATAACGTATCAAAGATACGGTTACAAGGAATGCCCTAGTGGGGAAGGAATTAAGACACCCTGAAGCTGTACACCTATGTCTATGTACGTGTGTTTTACGATGTCGAACCAATCTAAATGCGGCTGCCATGGCTGGAAATCAAACTCGCGTGCCAGAGAAGCGCCACCGCTTAACAACCACTGCAGGGAAAATATTTCAACGCACGCACATACTCGTGGATTCAAATGGGGAGCAAGAAATCTAAGCAATACCAGAGTCCGTCAATGCTTTTGAAAAGCATTGATGGACTCTGGCAATACCAACTTGTGACCGAGACAACCGCGTGAAATTGCCAAGAGTCTGGTCATCAAAGGTGATGGTGCCTCTCGTGAATACGAGCTATTATTACGCCAATGTGGCGTGAACTGCAGACGGTGTAAGCTAAACTACGTGCACTTTTAAACCCTTATTTTTTGCGTTTCAATTCAGTACGTGCTTGTACAGACTAGATGATCCGTCTGATTTCCCGCTACGAAAACACTGGTCCAAATATAATAAACAAATTTTCTTCAGCGTCTAAGACCGGGCCTGTTCACACACACGCAGGCCCTCCCTAGGCTCAAAAATAAATGACCGGGCCCGGGCCGGGCCCGGGCTCGGTGTCACGGGCCCGGGTCGGGCTCGGGCCTTAAAATCAGGCCCGTGCAGTGCTCTAATGAGGATATCAAAGGCTTGTTAAGGGGCTAGTTGATATGTTGAATTCAAATTTAGCGTACGTGTCGCATACTTAGACGAAGTACAGGGACTGCGGAAAAATGCAAACCATACTTTGGTCCCCGCACTGCGTACAGACCATCTAGGAATAGTACTAAAAAGTTTAGTAGTTTTCAGTAGGGCTGTGTGAATAACAAATATATGTTGCACAAATGCTCTGAATAGGTCAGGTTATTCTCGGAAGAATTGCGAATATTTACTGGTTCTGCATTGCCAGCTTTGCTTTGCGTCACTGCGCTTGTTTTTGTGTAGGTAATGATGACTGTGGTCACATGTATGACACCGTAGGAGCTCTTTAAGTCAACATATAATGTTGCATCTTAGAAAACCGTTGTGAGTATAAGCGTCGATCAGAGGTGGCATAGTGTGCTGCGACAGTCATTGGGACACTTTAAGAATTTTTCCTGAGCGAACCGCCGCTCTGTTCGCGCTCAAACTTCACACGAAGGTCGCATTTTGTGGTTTAGTTTGTTTGACTCTGGGAACAACGACGGTACTTACCTGTTTATCCTGAAAATAAATAAAAACGATTTTCACCTGTGGGAAAATGGCGGCGATTTGGACGTGCGAGCCCGAAAACCGGGTTTTCTGATCGTCTGTTAGCTCATTTCTAGGTGCATTTTCTGATCGTCTGCTGCACCATTTGGCTCCGTACGTGAATCCCAAACATGCGTTTTACTGTGCAGGTGGTTCCGTCGTTCCAACATCAACTTGCGCTGGCTCGCACGTCCAAACCAGCCGCCATTTTCCCATAGGTGAAAATCGTTTTTATTTATTTTGAGAATACACAGGTAAGTACCATCGTTGCTCCTGGTATCAAACAAAATAGACCACAAATTGCGACCTTCGTCGCAAGTTTGAGCGCGAACAGAGCGGCCGTTCGCTCAGGAAAAATTTTTAATGTGTTCCAATTATGGTCGCAACACCCCGTGCGCAAACCAGGAAATGAGCCAAGAAATCGCGGGTGGTGATAAGAACGCGCGTCGCGGCTGGCTTTCTTCCTTGTTTTTTAATTCGTTGCTGTATTGTTTTTTGTTGCTCATTTTGTCGTTTTCTCTGCAAATTCAACTAGAAGACGGCGGCGGCACTTCGCAAACATTCACCGTTGCGAAACCGAAACAAGGCAGAAAGGAGCATTCTCAATCTGTACCAGCCTTGGATGGGCCACGGGCAGACCAGTAATGCCAGTAAGTAACCAGTCCCGTACGACTCCGCAGGAAAATCGAACTCCGGATCGCGTCCCGTCCGATGACTGTCCGGGACTTGTAATCGGGGAGCATCCATGTCGGGGAGGACCGCTGCTGCCATCATCATCATTGTTGCGTCTACCGTCGCGGCCGACCAGTTTCGCCCTGTTCTGTGGTTTCGCCGGTTTGATTGATCGAACTGGGCCGTCTGCTGCCGGGGTGCCGGCAGTGTGCAACAAGTATACCTCGTTTCGTCGTTCAGGGCGTACGCAACTCGCTTTACTCGTTCGGCTATCGGTGTGTTTTCTCCGAAAGTGGCCGCCACTCATTCTCCGCCGATAATAACGGGACATGTCCGCAGTGCGATAAAGGCGTTATCGACGGTCGGAAGAGTCGGCGGCCGCCTGTGTTTTGCACACGCGCGCCGGTCTCATCGCAGCTGCCGCATCGTTGACCCGCAGCGACTCTCCGGGAAACGGCTCACCCAAGGGCGCCGGAGAAGCGATCTCTTCATTAGAGGCCCCGCGCTTGTTGCAGCCGCGTCGCCGCTCCCAAATGCCGACGTCAAAAGTGCAAAAGCACCCGCTCCACCGGCCCAGCCTCGACGAGGTCGCCAAAGGTGAGCCCCGCTTTCGATGGCATATCGATTGGTCTCCGTCCGCAATAATGACGGAAAGAGGTCCCGGCCCGCGCGTCTGCTGTCGCTGATAATTGGCGCCTGCTGAAGGTCATTTTAGGATTTCGCGTGGTGTGCCACGCAAGCTATGGGCTGCGAAACGCGCGGAATTAGTAGCAAAGTTAAGCTTCTGCAGTGCGGCGGGACCAGTGTAGTTTCTGAAATCAGCTGCCGTGGGTCAATTTTCCTCGCACGTCTTGCACGTGTAGTGAACGGCATGATCCGCCGCGATATTTCACGCGCCGAGCTTGCATTCCTCTCTCCAACCCTCTCCCCCGTAGTGTCCGCGTTTCTGTGAACCATCCAATAATGCGAATGAAATCTCGCCGAACGAGGTTTGTCAAGTCGGTGTGGACGGTATTGAATGACAGGCGTGCTGCTAACTTTTCAGTGCCATGACGTAAATGGCTTGCGAAACACGGCTATTTTTTGCCGCGCGGTTACTTTCTTCCCTTTCTTTCGCTTGTGCAGTGAGTTCACCTGTGGATGGAACGTTTTCGTTGTACCCGGTATATTGTTTGCTGGCGCAGGCGGATTGTTTACACAGTGGGGAGCAGTCCCGTGATCGATCTGTATACGTATCTGTTTTTCGCGTGCGTATATATATCTTCTGTGAGGGGATCCCAAGGCCGGTAAATGAAGTGTTTATAATGCAGAACAGCACTACGGAATGAATTCTTGCGTATTTGCAGTGTGATGGATGGCATCACTCAGTACTTCTAGATACACCTTGCACTGTAGTCACTGCTGAAAAGACACCAATTTATAGAAGGTACGGTTAATGTTCTCTTGCAGGGGGGGGGGGGGGGGGGTACACCCATGCATGAACAATGTATGTAGTACATTTTACAAGGAATGCCTTCCTACTTGGGTTGACCTCCTAAGCAGATGCCGCTAGTCAATAGTTTTTTTCGTCATTTTGGAACTCGCACAGCCAACTTGTCATATATGTGGCTCGGTGCTTCTCACCTTCACTTGTTGCCTAGATCCTCAGCACTGCAGTTTGCTGTGTGCAATTTAGAATCACTTTTGCTTCGCAACGAACAAATACCAGATAAGGTGAGCTTTCAGCTGCATACTCACCTGCAAGCTTAATGTTAACAAAATGAAATCGTGAAACATTCGAGAATTATGCACACACACATGTATATGTATATAATATATGTGCTTATGGCTGGAGTTGAAAATGTATGGTAGCATTAATTCAGTTGTTAGACTTGAGTGAAAAACTCCAGCTCTACAGTAATGTTTCTAGCTTGTGCACAATTCAATGTATGGACCTTGGTGCACTTTAAAATGCATTCAAAAGTCTTATTTTCCACTTGAGTGAAAAAAAAAGGGAACGGGGAAGCACAAAAAAAAGTGTTCTCTCTTTAGCGACATTCAGAAAAACAATGCTTAGAGCATGGAATGCCACTTGGCGGGGTTCACTTGACTGACAAGAATGCGACAGTGTTTCGGGAGAAAGTACATTTTTGTCCTCAAGAAGCCAAATGGTTTCTTTTTAGAAAGGCCCTTAACGAGGTTAGTCAAATTCTTATTTTCATACTATTGCAAAAGACATTTAGACAGAGGTGCTCTGGTTTTTCATGCTGTAGCATATCTACATGCCAAGAAGTGGCACTGTCGAAAAAGGATCTCAATTATTTTAAGAATCGTGCATAGTAATGTGACACGGGCAGAGGCATGTGTTTTTCAGTTGCGGTGATGTTAGGTATCTATGTCTTGTTTTGTATTATTCAGTTGATGTCTAGCATCTGTCCCATCTATATTCTTCTCCTGTGTTCTCACCTCTTTTTTTTGCACTAAATAAGCCTTATCCCAGTACCAACTTGCCCAACTGTCCACTCACATTAGTGTATCTGCTGCATAATACTTCATTACATGGGCATTCGTGTGTAATGCAGACACAGTTGTATCATCGCCCCCCCCCCCCCCCCCCCCACCTTGCTCTTTGTATTTTTTTGATGACTTATATCTTAACGACTGCGACCTTGTTATCTCATAACTGCCTGGGGTCTTGATTACTAGAACGCATGCTTTAAGTACTATTAAACCTCGTTATAATAAAGTTGAAGGGGAACCGTAATTACTTCGTTATAGCCATTACTTCGCTATAGCCAATGTCCATTTCTACCGAAAATTTACATGCAAGAGAGGATATACTCACCACCTAAACTCACAGCAGCCCACAAAAACAACAAAAACAAGCGAAAAAAACAGCAAAGAATTGTGCCATGCACTTGCAGCCATTTTAGTGTGCTGGAGTTGGCAGCCCTTAGCTAGCACGAGTTTTGAATTACCACATTGTAGATGCAACATAGCCCATCGTGCACTATCTAAGACAGTGACCTGACAGGTACCAGAATGGTCTGTAAATGCTTGTTGTGAAGAAAAAGGTTTGTTATGCCTATTGCGAGGAAATTTCAGCTTTGTTATAACAAGGTCTCGAATATATGGTGCGCATGGGAATTTCAAGGGGAATTTTGGTTGCTTCGTTATATCTATTAGTTCGTTATATTCCGTTTCACGATAACAAGGTTTTACTGTGTATGGAAACCAAGAGTGTGTTTTCTCAAATTGTTGTTCCATGTTGCGCAGTTCTGAATGATGGCCTGAAGAGCACGTTTGAACATGTGGAAGTCTCCGTGGTCGACTGCCCCAACCTGAAGGACAAGCGTTTCACCCTTGCTTCTGAAGGTAAGGAGGGATTAGTTCCTGGTGTGGGCAATCAGAAAGCATTGATTTGCAGGCTCAATAGCAAACAGACGTAAAACATTACAAAAACAGAGGAGCCTTTCAAAAGCAATGGTTGGACTTCGTTAAAAAAGAGCAAATCTAAAAATATGAGCAAATATTGCGATAGCCACAAGCCTATTTACTGGAAAGATGATATAAAGAACTCTGGGAGATGTGCTTGAGTTGCTTGACTATCATGAGCAATTGAATTCAACTCCGAGACGAGATAAAAGTCTGACCAGCAAAAGCAGCCGAGGGTTTCACGAGTGCACGTAAGGTGTTCCATTCTGAGAAGCCTCTCCAGGGTTGCAAGAAGCTTAGCGCAGCAATACAGGTGTGCCTGTTATCAGAGCCGTCAATTGTCTGCCGGTGCCATTGACGCGCACTAATGAGGATGCTGTTGGCATTGTGCCAAGGCAGCTGCCAGGCAATGAGTGGGGATGAATGCAGAGCTGGGGGGAAAATAAAGAGGGAACGACACGAAGGTGACAGTTGGCTAAACGGGCTTTCGCAAAAACACTGAGCAGGAGTCTAGACGCCTCCAGGGGGTCTGTCAAGTTTCGTGGCAATTGTACGTCTCGAGCGTGCATTCTCCTTCCCAGAGCTGGCTGGCTTCACAAACACACGTTGTGACGGGGACAAAATGTTAGCATTTGCGCTGACGAATGATGCTGTTTAGAGAACTTTTTTTTTTTTTTACCTGGAAACCACATTAGGGAGGGACGTGAATACTCTTCAAGCTGGTTGTAGTGAAACAATGGTTATGACAGACCCATGTACGATTAACTGTGGTACACTTGCAGTTCATTCAAGAGAACTTGCTTTCATTTGCAAAACCTCCAAATGTTTAGGCATGGTCACATGGTGCCTGCGGATGCAAGAAAGAAATATTATATTGGTAATGTTCATAAGTAAGAAATAAATGGGGCTGAAATTTTATATTGGAGAGTTCTAGTATAGGTGGTATTCATTGAAAAGTTTAGCTGTTATTTTCTGCGCTTGGCAACACTGGAAACGGCCATAGACGTGGCCAATGTGCCACGGACATGGTGTGGCTCGTGCCACTGCACCCGCACGCCGAAGAAAAAAAAAACACCAACGTGCATCGTTTGCTCGTTTCAACCCTGTCTCAATGGTAATGTCAACAGAGATGTCATTAATCGCACACAAATTGAACTCGAGGCATTACGTTGGGTTCGGTTGGGTACAGTTTGGAATGTCCAACACAAATCATGTGCTTAGCACGGACAAGTACCGCTATCCCGCAGAGCCCGACATAACCAGTAATGGTGCACTCACGTGGTTGCCTACATGCATGCCTCACCAGTGAATACAGTCAAACCCGATTATAATGAACCCCGATAGAGCGAATTACGCTATATATCGAACAAACGCAAATCTGTTACGAAAACTTATGCGAAGCATATTCATTATAACGAAGTTCACATCGGATACATCGAACTCGGCGTGCCTACAATTGCCACCGAAATGTGTTGTCTCGGAGTGGCGATTGAGGTGCTGATTGGCCATGATTGAGATGTTAAGCCTCGCATAGACTGACGTGACGCCCGACACCTTCCGTAACTGTTTCCGACGCACGTGATACACGAAGGAGCCCATGCAGCCAGCGAGTCTGGACCGAGACGGCATCATCGGTGACCTGCTGTGCCGAAAGGAGTGTCCTCAGAGGATTTTCTGAGTGTTGACGACGATGTTGCCGTCACTGTGAGCCCCTCCAGCGCACACACCATCGCCGATGTCATGGCAGCTGGTGCTGCTGAAAGCACTGAAGAGACTGAGGATACAATGTAAAGCCGTCTGATGCTTTATGAAGTGCTTTTGCCAGCCGACGTTCTCCGCCAATATTGTTTCGATATTGAAGGACACGTACTTAAACTGGTGCAAACGATGTCTCATGTAGAGAATGCGGTGCTAGTTGGTGCCGCCATAACGAAAGTGAAAACAAAAGTCACCCCTTTCGTGCGAAGTAGGCAGTTAAAGGGGCCCTGAAAGGCATTTTGAGCACACTAAATGAACTAGCGCAATCGCTAGATTGGGTCGCCAACGTCACCTGTGCCAAGTATTACTCTTTTACGCGCAGCGGAAAGCTCACACTTTTGTTGCAAAGTTTGTCGCTTTTTTCTCACCCTTTCCTTCGTGTTTTTGGACGCCGCCATCTTCACATGTCTACATCATCGATTCCCAGATGTTCGTCATGAGCTAGACATCCTGCTATTGGGCGGCTTTTTCACGCACTTCCGGCAAGGAGATGAGTTGTCTGCTCAGCGTCGGCTCGCCGGCTGATCTGCCAGCGGAGTGCCGGAGTGCTTTGACATTTTACGACAAACGAAACAAGTGTAAACAAACGCTTAACCGTTTGTATTGAATGCAACACGGCCATAACACAACGTGGATTTTATCTTACGTGAGTACGTACCATAAAGAAAGTCCCGTGGCACTTCTTTGGTGCAATCGCAGAGAACGCCCTGAGCCGAATGCCCGGGTTTGACGCGTACATTTTATTCAAGTTCAAAACAATCCAGAGATGCGTTTCGAACGAACGCAACGTCACAACATGCGTTGCAAGTCTGAACCGCGATTGACAGACGATGAGTTGCCTCCTCCTGCCCGTCGTAAATTCGGCACTCACCTCACACCCGGTTTGCGGGGACGTGCAGCAAGTCACAACTCTGGCGCGCAAGCGAGAAGGCTTTTAGCCAGGCACACTGCACATACCCCATGCGAGGTTGAGTGGTACGTCGTTCGAGAAAGATAATCCAAACCATGGGAAGCACTATCCACCCGCAGAAGTACAATGTCGCATTTCATCGCGAAACGAACGCGTCCACAACACACAGGAGGCGATGCACACACACACACACACACACAGCTTCGGTCGCTGCATTGGCCTAGCTGCAAGCTTCGTTCGGACAATCAGCGATGCTACGACGATACAGAGCTGCGTGAGGACGACGTGCTAACCACTTCACGTATTTAAGAACACAGGGGCAAAGAACTAGGTTCATCGGAAGCAAAAAATCTTTCCTCCATTATAGTGCCTGAAATATACTGGCTAGTGTGCCGAGGGCGGGCTCCAGGCGGGCGCCGGGAGCGATGTACGCGGCCGTCTGCCGCTTGGGGCGCTGCCGTGCGGGAGTGTGCGCGTTCATCCGGCCCGAGCAGATCGCGCGGTTACCTCCGAGCTGCGTAGCAGACGGCAGCGGCAGAACTTTCCATTCCCGCTTGCGACGAAAGCGAGCGAAAGTGACGGGAATTCTGTCGCGCAACCAAAATTTGTCCCGACCATTCGACAAAAACGATCGTCGCGCGACAAAGCGACGGAATTCCTGCCGCTCTCACTCGCTTTCGTCGCAAGTGCGAACGGGCCTTTATGAGCAATCTCCGCCCCACATAAAACGAGCTCTTGCTTGTCGCCTGAGCATACAGTTGATATCTGACTACGTTACACTGTGCTTGCCAGTGTATTTAAACGATGTCGCTAGGTTTGAAACGTACGCGCTCGGCGTGCAGCTTTGTAAACGCAAGCGGTTTCACATACGCACGCTATTTTGCTGCTAATAGAGTTTTAGTACAGCGTTTGTGGCCTTTGCATACGCTAAACACTAAATTTTTGCGTCCCGCTACGTGACACCGCGATGGGAGTTTTAGTAGAGCGTCTCATCAGTTTTGCGTAGCGACACACTAATGCATACGGCGCCATCTGTCAAATGTTTTCCGAAATGTCTCGCCGGCTGATCTGCTAGCGGAGTGCCGGAGTGTTTGGACATTTTACGACTATCCAAACAAGTGCAAACAAACGCTTTCCCGTCAGTGTTGAATGCAACACATGGGTGCAGCTTGTCAGAACACGGGTTCTCGCTGATCGAGTGCAGCGTTGGTTTGCTCTTCGCCTTCACGTTCATCGCCGCTGATAAAGCGATCCGATCCGGCGCGTTTTGTGCACGGGTTCTGTGTCGGTTGAAAATGTCTTTTTTCACATGCCGCCGGTAGTAGGAATTACAACCACCGCAAAATAACACCCGGCACCAGCGGGGCCACATCTGAGACCGCGCTTTTTGGATAAACAGTGCGCGGTGCACCAAAGGGAACGAGCGCACGATTCTCCCCACGCGGCTGCGAGTTCGCCGCCGATACCAACTGCAGCCCTGCAGCTACGTACACCGCGAAAGGGCAAGGCCAGGCCGCACACATGCGGCCAGGTCATTCTTTCGCTTTTCCAGCATGTGTCCATGGTGTCTACAGAGATGAAAAAGCCGAAAGAGCTGGCCCGTAGCAGACGGCAGTCTGTGGGAGCGCAATAGCGGAAGTACGTCACCGCTGAGGAGCGGAGCATCATGGGAGGGGAGGCCAACAGCGAAGAAACAGTTGAGAGGAGGAGGAAATACGGCGCGACGATGATGCGCGGTTTTCGATTTACGATTTCTCAGCTAATACTCATCGCTTTAACAAAATTCTTGCAGGAGGAGATTGCTAATACATTGCTTTATTTGGTTACATGTACATCCATGCATCGGCGGAAGGCATTTCAGGACCCCTTTAAGGGGAAAGTATCTTTATTGCATGCAATAAATAGATTGTTTTGTGTAAGGTAATAGTATACTTTATGTGTTCGTTTCGTTATGTGGGAATGGCAGGGGGGGGAAGGGGGGGTCCCGCATATTGCGAATTCGTAACAAAAAATTCGTTATAGTCTGGTTTGGCTATATCGGATTATTGGATATATCGAACTGATCGCGGCGCATATTAAAGTTCGCTATAACCAGTGTTGACTGTACAAGCTATAGTGTGTAACATTTTTTGTAGATGTTATGAGTGGTTTACAATAATGTATACACTTTAACATAAGACCTCTGAAATCAATGGTCTAACAACAATGCAAAATGGAGCATCGTAATGGGGGTGATAATTACTGCTAGTTCATTAGCTTGAACACGTCGGCATTAATCCAAATGCGGAGTACTGCAACCACCGAGAGCACACCGTATTAGACCCACCGACGAAAATTCTCCCTATTTGACTTTTGAGTCAAATAAGGTTATGGTGTCGACTCAAAATAGGGTTTTGAGTCAACACCAGAACTGTGTCAATGCCCCTGTTCTTTGATTTCTGTCATACATACAGTGTTCAAATTCAATTGTATTTCGGCATCATTCATTACTGAGGTGGCTTCAAAGGCAGTTATAGTGAAATGCGTCATGCCGTTCTTGCATATTGCAACAACACTGCTCCTGCTGTCTTTCCTCTTGTAGGAAATGCGTTGAAGCTCATTTATGTTAAAGGGCCAACCTGGCCATCTTTGGGAAGGGCAGGTGTGTTGCTTTGTTGAAGTACTGAGTTGCTTTCAACATCAATAGCAGCATGACACCTGGCCCCCTCAATACCACCAACATGCAGACAAGTCGTGCACTGTGATGGCATAACAGTTCGGTGAAACTCAACTTTCTTGTTTTCTGTTTTTCTCCCTTTCAACGCCTGTCCTCACGGTGTAATCATGTGCTACTCAACTCTCGAGTGCAAGGCCCTCGGCTTTCCAATGCAAAAAACTGTACGCAGATTTTAATGCTCGTGTACTGGCATAGATCTAACTATGGTTTTTTGCAGCACGAAAAAACGGGAACCGACATTTCGGTTAATCACCCAGAAACCTGAGGTTATAATAGCCAGAGAATGTGACACATAAAAAAAAATAAACAGTGTACCATCTTGTACAGTTATGTTTATCAAACATTAAAAACTGCATTTCAAGATAATCTTAATAGTGGGTATAAAGAAATATGCTGTATTGTCACAAGTTGTGAGACTTTGTTGCTGTCTTCATTCAATAACACGGTAAAAGGTTTTTTGTTAGTAGAACCATAGTTTATGAAATGTATTGCTATCTTGGCTTGAGGGCTATGAGATGCAATTTTTTTTAATTTGTTCGTATTGATGTGTGTGCATGTGTGCAAAAAAAAAAAAAGAAAGGTAGGAAGTGCTGATCTCCTTATGTATAAACAATGTTGACGTTCGTCTGGTGTAGTAGCATAGCAATAATTAGCTTTAAGATATCCTTTCTCAGTTGTAACCAAAGTACATAGTTTCAGCCCACAGAAACTATCTTCATGTTTGTCTCATAATTAGTTAAAAGAAAGCTCAGGATTTATGCTTGCAATTATGGTTCCAACTTACTTTATGTGGTTATTAAATTTGAAATGTGTGGTCATTGTTCTTTGGTTCTGGCTGCTTAGTACTGTCACTACTGTGAAGTGAATTGAATGGTTGGTATGCATGCAGACGTTTAGATCATATACAGCTCATGGGGTAATTGCAGGCCAGCAACACTGCAATCTCTATCTCTCTCTTCATGTGTATGTGTATATATATGTTAATCTCCCACTCTCTATCTCTTTCACCAGGGATATGTGGCAAGCCCCGGCTGGCAGACGTAGGTGGGGTCCCGTACCTAGTTCCCATTGTTCAGAAAGACAAGGTAAGGCCGATCGATGCACGATTATGACAGCACCAACCTTGTTCATTTGGACAGCTTTTGCAATAACAACCCTCAATGGTTACTTGAGCCTCCATCCTTACTAGACAACAATTTACAGGTTCTAGAACAACCGTTAGTGAACAAGAGCCTTTACCGAGCAGAAAGTTCACAAAACTATTGTACAAAAGTTTTTTTTTCTTATATATATATATATATATATATATATATATATATATATATATATATATATATATATATATATATATATATATATATATATATATATATATATATATATATATATATATATATAAACCTTACTGATATTCAAAAGCCACAGGGTGTTAACAAGCCTCTGCAGAAGCTGCAGGTGCACGAAAATGTACAAAAATGCTCAATGAAAAATATAAGCAAACAAGTGACTGGTAAAGTAGGTAGATGAGAATTGTTAGGTGCACCTGACTGCTTGGCTGCAAAGGAACAAAATAATTCAAGCCGTTGCCCCTTTGAGTTTGAACAAGACATAAACAATGTGGTACGGGTCTGACTCGTATAATCCTCCTCACGTGGCTGCTGTGTAGACGGCGCCGGCGTGAGAGGCAGGCAAGAGACAAAGGCAACAGACACCAACCTTCAAGGGGGTTTATTCCCAAAACCCTCCCCTAGCTGGCCCCGTCTTCTCGGTCATCAACGGGTCCTGCGTTGCTCGAGCGGACGGAGTCATTCGACTCCGCCGCTACCGGTGGACGATGGTCGGTCCAGGCTGGATGGGAAGACGCCGGGTCGCTCAGCAGCCGCACACCGTCTTGTCCTCGCTTGTCTCCGCAGCCGCCTCCCTGCCGAAGCAACTCCGAGTTCCCCGCTCCCACACGCGCCGGTGGCACCATCTCGCGGCGCGCAAGCGAATCCCTCCATTCTTGCCATCTTGTTGTGCAATCCCGCGCAAGCCGCGTACCGACTCGGGATCGCGGGCAGCCACAATTCCCAAAACAAACATGCATTTTCCGGTGAATGGTGCAGTCAATTTAGGCACGGAAATTTTTTACAAATCCTGAAGGTTTGGAAAGCCAAAAAATTTTATGCAAGGAAGATGATAACCTTGTATATGTTGCCTGCAGTTTCGCTTGTTTCTTCTATAAATATAAAAAGACTGCAGCTTGCAAAATGCATGCCAAATGTTTCGTTGAAATATTTCAAATGTAGTGTCCTTGATGTTTTACATATAACATAAAATTAAGGTCTAATCGACCAGATTTAGGGGAAATCCCCAAGGTGGAGTAAGTTTTGCGAAGGAAAGTTTGACATCCACCTCAATGCAGCCGTACGGCTACAAAGGAAAGCTATACAGTAGACTCGATAAACGGATCTTCAAGGAACCGAAAAAATTAGTTCCGTTTAACAGGAGTTCCGTTTACCGAGATCGATGTATGAAAGCGCAAATTTATGTGCGTACACACTATCAATACCATTTCATGGAACTCGAAGCATCAGAAGGTGAATGCAGCTGATAGTTTTTCAGAAAGCATGAAAACTAAAAACTAAAAGAGGTTTATAGGCACAGCACTCACAAAGTTAATTTGGCAACAATGAGTCCCTGAGCATCAAATGCATCAAATATGTTTGTTTGAGTCCTTGCAACGGCATCTTCACGGAGGCTAGAGGCCTCAACTTCGCCAGTGCTTACGAGCCACCGAATGTAGAAGACGGCAACGCGGTAATGAAGCGCGAATAGCACCACGATGGCACGAACGAGGCAATAGGAGCAGAGCCCCGTAATCTCGCCGTCTTAAATCGAGACCATACGACTGGAACAAGAACTGTGATGTTGCATTCGTTGCGCTATTATGGCTGACCACTAACGAGATGAGGCTTACGAAGAGGGAGGAAAAAAAAACAATCACGAAATAGCCGGAACCGTAAAAAGTTGATTCTCATGCCAATTGGTTTCACAAGAAGTTCCATTTCTGGTTCCGTTTAAATGGTGACGTGGAAACTTTAGTTCCAATTACCGAGAGTTTTTTTACGTTATCTGAATATGAAACCAACCAACTTACTGGCTACTATTCTGTTTAAGTGGCAATTCCGTTTAAGCGATTTCCGTGTATCGAGATACTACTGTACAGCTTTGTCAGCAACTTCGCAGTTGAAGAAAAAATTACACCATCTCCCCGAAGGGAACTATGTGGTGATGCAAAGCATCTCGAAGTTCCCAACCCCCCCCCCGTCGCGCGCGCGGCCGCTTTCGGGGTGTGGTTGCGTTGATTAGCGGCATCCGGATCCGCTTGGCAACGCTGGCGTTTCGAAGCAGCTTCTCGTTGGCGAACCGCATCCGGATCCGCTTGGCGACATTGGCGTGCTGAAGCGGCTTTGCTTTCTCGCAGTGTGGGATCCGCTGCTCGACGCTGGCGTTTCGAAGCGGCTTCACTTTCACCAGTTCGCTGACAGAATTGTTGGCGTCCATTCAGTTCATCGGACAAGCAGCAACTGAGGGAGCGGCGCGCGGAGAGGAGGAGAGGAGGAGAGGAGGAGCAGCGCGCACGCTATCGCACAGCTGGTGGGGAGAGGAGGAGCAGCGCTATCGCACAGCTGGCGTGGAGAGAGGGAGAGGAGGAGAGCGGCGTTATCGCACAGCTGGTGGGGAGAGGGAGAGAGGTGCGGACGGACGCCGACGGACGGACATAGCCCCAAGCAAGAGATGCTTTGCATCTAAAAATTCGTCCTGGTCCAGGAATCGAACTTGGGACCACCGCTTAACCGGAGCAGTCGCTCTACCAACTGAGCTAACCAGGAGGCCAGCCGTTTGTAGGGTCTGATTAAGGTCTGATCAATTTATTTTGTTGTGCAATTTGTTTATTCATTGCTTAAGTAGCTTCTAGTGCAAATAGAACAGAGTATTTCCAAAGTAACAGTCTTGCTTTGCTAATAGAAATCAAATTTGTCGTTCCAGATCTACAATTTGGGAACAGTAATGAAGCAGGCGGAGGTTCCTGACGGGCTCGCCATTGGGGCTGGGGCGGGCCCATTCCACACTGTGGGCGTCAACTGTGAGGTATGCCACTCATAGCTGCCATTTGAAATGTTTCTTGTGCACTTTATGAGGGCCTGTACTACGCTTCAATTACTTTGAGCAGCTCAATGTCAAAAACAGATTGACTGATTGATTGTAGCGTTTAATGCGCCGACGCAACGCAGGCGATGAGGCGCGCCGTAGTGGAGGGCTCCGGATTAATTTTGACCGCCTGGAGATCTTTAGCGTGCGCCGAAATCTCGTACACACGGGCAATTTTGCTTTTCGCCTCCATCAGTCAATGTCAAAAACAATCGTGCAGGGTCTTGAAACGATAAATTTTTCTGAAACATCTTTCTGAGCTAACCGTTCTGTTGTTGGCGTTAAAAATTTGTGTAGGTCACGGTTCTTGGTCTATTTTGTTGAACACCAAGAACAATGGCAGCACTTACGTGTTTGTTTAGTGATATTACCGCAACCTACGCCACCGTTACCAGCCAGCCGCAGTTGCTAGCTGCTGGACCAGGTGTGAGCACAACACGACGAGAGAGCTCAGCCCCTCCGCAATATCCAGCACCTCCGCCACAAAATAATCAAAGTGGTTTTTACCTACAAGGAATTTGATGGACAGGTTGGGAAAAGGACCACCTTAGAATGGTGGCTTCATCTAATGTATACAAAATGAAACTTGCTCTGCTGGTTTGCGGAAAGGTGGATTATTTGGTTATGGTCCATACCTCTTCTAGAGCAACTCTTTGTGGTAAACCTAACCAGGTGGTGAAAGGAACTTTCTGGTCTGCATTTGGTTGGGTCTGCCCTCCTACAAACAGCCACTACGCATTTCGTTTTGGATGCCCCAGGTAGCATTAAGCCAACAAGCGTAATGTTAGTTTTAATCTCTCTACTCCACTATTAGCCTATGTTAACAGTATTGGTGTCTGGCGGGCTAGACAAAATGAAGCTTCTGTCCTGCAGTGTTTAGTATCATGAATTTCAGAGAAATCCTTGAGAAGGTCCTGTGCAAATTCTCTCAGCACAAAGATGCATAATAATGATGTTTTTATAAATGGGTCTTGCTAGCGAGATAGCACTTCCAAGTTTTGTTGAGTGAGGCCTTTCTTGAGCAATGTACGTACCTTAAACAAAGTTTGTTGCTGCGACCATCCACCCCTCAACCAAGTTTTGGCATGTTAAGTTGGCTCAGTGCCTTTTTGCTGTTGTGTCTTCATTAAGTGTGGCTGTGTAGCAATGTTACTTTATTTTTCTCCCAGATGATGCACAACATGAAATGTGGTGACAAACCTGTCAACAACAGCCACTTTGCCAAGGTCTTAGAGGTACGCATCTTTGGTGTTTGTCTAAAGTACAGCGCAGCACCTGCAAAACAGGGCTCTTGCCCATATTTCTGTTTACTTCTTATCAAGAAAAGTTTGCTATCTTTCTTTTTTTTTTTCTTTTTTTTTTTTTTGTGGTACTGCATGTGCCACTGAACTTCCTCACTGGCATAATCTCCTCGCCTTCCTGCTGGAAGCAGTGCTGTGCATTTGTCTGAGACCTTTGTCCGCCAGTGGGCCTGAGTAGGATGGTGATGATGATTTTAAGTGTGGGCTGTATGACAGTGATTATCAAGAAGCTTGGATTGTTTACGAGTTAAGCTAGTGTATTTTAACTATTCTATGGTGCCCCAATTGTAACGCACAGATAAGTTTGTTTATGAGAATTCGAAAAAATAATTTCACACCAAGTTTACCGCACTAATATAAAGGACATAGCACCATGTACCTGACATGTTTGATGTATGCACTGCATCACTAAAGATCCCTCATGCTGCATAAAGTTGCTTATCCCGGTCCTGTGAGCATTAAAACTACAGCGACGAACATTGAAAGCCGATTTTGGTTTTGGGCCCGGTTGTAATGCGCGTGCAAATTTTAAGGCGGATTCTAGCAAAAAAAAAAAAAAAAAGGTGTTTGTTAGGATCATGCAAATGCGGCATGTGCTTAGGAAACTGAATGGCTCTATGAGCATGGAATCAGTATGTTCTAACCAGAAGCACACTGCTGATTGTTGGATATCCAGTCTTAAGCTCTGGCATGTTAGAACTTTTTTACGCATTTGCATAGTCTGCCGCAACTCCTTTGTCTGCAGGATGGCGGCTACGAGCAGGGCAAATTTACAGAAACCTGCTGCGAGTTTGGGCTTATGGCAAACCTTCTGATCTCTGAAGGCCAGCCAGGAAAGGTACGTGCTGGGACATTTATCTCACAAAAGGAAGGAACCATGCTGACATCGTGAGATTTTGTTGTGTTGAAAAGTCAGTCGTGGCAGATTAACAACTATATGTCAAGTTTAAGGCAAGCAGGGTTTAATTAAGCTAGGTGGAAGGTGGATCTGGGCTGGCTACTCCTCAAGGCATTTCCCGCACTTGCTGATTAATGTCACCAGGCAACGTCACAAACCACGCTGCGTGGATTGGCTAAAAAACAAATGCAAATTCGAAAGGTTGCACGAAGGACATGACACCTTCTCAGTGGGGCTCTTGGACAAGGCGATGCGGGAATGCTGCTTGCTCTAGTCTGGCTGTGTGCTGTCAGAACTGAAAGACATATCAAGAACTTAAGTTGTCTGGCCTCTATTTAGAACACTGAAAGTTCCGTTGAACTTTGGCTAAATATAAGCCTGAGTTTGCATACATACTCTAAAGCACACATGGAACCAGCAGCCACGCTGTTACGTGGGAAAGTTTGCTACTCGGTGGAGTAGGTTAACCAGTGATAGCCTGATCTCCACATTTTGTCAGGCTGCATTCATCTGCATGTAGTCAGTGTACTGATTGGCCATTTTTTGTCGGTTTTGTCAAGTACATTGTAGAGCACATTGTAAGCTTTAAATATGTACCTCCTTTAAGTGCAAATGCCTCTTTGCCGGAAACGTTGTTTCGGGACAAACAGAATTTGACTTTACGGCGAGTCCATACGTCTGCACGTCCACTCCTGTTTCAAAAGACAAAGGGAGAGAATATTTCAGTACGATTTGTTGTTACAGCTTATACATGCTGCTATCTCTGTGGATCGAGCTGTAAAAGATGTTTGCAGTACTACTGTTTGCTTGCTAGACGTCATGATGATGATGATGATTGATAGGGGTATCTCCTTTGTAGCAGGGTGATGACGCGTCATCTTACCAAAACAACCAAAACGAAATTAATATATCTATGTTTTAAACTCTTCATTTAATACTAGCGCTGCTATTAAAGAAGGCAGAAAAAACTTATTAGGCACAAAATACTTTATTCATTACTCATTAGTCAGCTTGGTGTTAGTCAGCTTGTCAGTAGTCATTAGTCAGATAGGTGTCATTAGTCAGTTTGGTGTGCCTCAATTTCATCTTCCCCGCAGAATATTTTCCCCAAGGTGTTGTAATTTACGTGTAAGCTACTCTCAGGTGATGGGTTTTGGCTTAGTACCCGCCGCGGTGGCTCAGTGGCTAAGGCGTTGCGCTGCTGAGCAAGAGGTCGCGGGTTCGATTCCCGGCCGCGGCGGCCGCTTTTCTGATGGAGGCGAAAAGCAAAAACGGCCGTGTGTACGAGATTTCGGCGCACGATAAAGATCCCCAGGTGGTCAAAATTAATCCGGAGCCCTCCACTACGGCGCGCCTCATCGCCTGCGTTGCGTCGGCGCGTTAAACCCTACAATCAATCGGTTTTGGCTTAGTAACACCTCATTGTGCAACAGAACACAGGTGACAGTGTGAAAGAAAGATTGACAGTCAAACTTAAAGGTCTTGTGCCACCAAATTTGTTGCTTGTGCATTCTTTGTTGCAAACGTTTTACATTTCTTTAGAAAGCATGATACATGCTCTCACATGCACATATTGTGAGTAAAAAATTTATTATCGCACGATTCATGTGAACAAGATTCGGTTTCGATTCTGGGCGTCGATTCAAGCAGTGACGTCACAGTGTTGCGAGGACGCTCTGCCACATGTGTCTACCATGCGGCGCTGCGGTACGCTGCGACTTTACTGTGGCGTTTGCTCCCGCACACACGTGCTTCACCACGGAAGTAAACACGCCGACTCGTCATGTCAAGCCGCGACAGCTCCGTCACGGACTCTGTCTGCATCCTCGGATGCAGACAAATGAAAACCATGGATGTGCAAACCATGGAAATGCAATTGGATATGCAAACCATGCCCCTTAAAAAAATCGCAAAAAAAAAAAAAAAAAGAAAGAAAGAAAGCTTCCCTCGCCGCGAATTGAACCTGCAACGTTGACCGAACGGGCGCGACGCGCGAAACCACTGCACCATCAATCAAATACTACTATGCCGCGAAATAGCCGGTGTAATAGCTGGAGACCCATCCTTCGAGTCGTACGTCGGTGTTTACTAGCTAGTTTACAGAATTCCTGGCTGGTAAACTGAAATTTCTTAAATAGCACTTGCGCATCAAGGTTCCGCGAAGCCCCCGCAATAGCTTGTCGCCATCAACTCTGCTCCTTCGCGAAAGCTCTCGCAAAAATAAGTGTGCCCGGCTGCCACTGCAATTTTGCACTGTAGGGATAATGCTTGCCGTACTTTGGTTTTACGTTTTACGTGAAAAACCCTGGCCGATATTGATCTCTTATTACCTAAATTACCCTACGTAACTCTTCTTCTGCACAAAACTGACCTTATATTTTCTACAGGCGAGCCGATCGCACACGCATATGCAGTTTGCAGCAACGTTGGTTTGCAGCTCCGGGGTAGCGGCGTTGCCGAAGAGCACGGCCGAAGCGTCGAATGCCAACTACGGATCGCATTAGCGCTAGTGATGCGTTGTATGAGCTTCATGGACTTTACTGAGTTTATTACACTCCAGAAACTAACAAAACAAAGCCGCATTCTTTGCGGCACGAATGTTGTCGGGGCGCAGTTTTCGCTTCTCAGTCGATTCCCGGCGACGCGTTGCGCGAGCAGTCAGGCGACCGGTTTTGTTGGCGTCTTCGGTCGGCAAGTCAGTCAAACTACGGCAACTTACCATCGGCCGACGTGTTTGTGTCGCCGTCGGCGTAGTGTGACAACGCGGTCTGGGAGATGGTTTGGCGACTCGTCGCCGTCGCCGTCGCGTTGTCGTCGCCGTCGTGTCGGCCTAGTGTGTCTGATACGACTACCGTAAAATTCCAAGCAAGCGCCCCCCCCTCAGCAAGGCGGAATTACTCGCAAAGTGAAGGGGGGCGCTATCCCGGAACGGCACCGAAATTCAAGATGGTGGCGGCAATTGTTTTTACGAAAAAAAACGCAGTGCGCGTGGTTTTAAACTTTCATTAGGAAGATGAACTTTATTACGGAAAAGTTGTTACTGTTAGTTACTTTGGAAACCATTGGAAAACTTAGCAGCAAAGAAAAAAAAGTTCGCAGCACTCTGCTGCCTCAGTCTTCGGGTGCCACGGCTTGATCTTACTACTCTTCGTCACTTTCGAAGCCATCGAAAGGCTTCTCAGAGTCTGTAGCAAAAAACAGTTCGGCGCACTCGTCTTCCAGTCCGCCCCGGTCTTCTGGCACCACCGCTCCGACATCTGCCAGCCCGCCGTGCAGGTCGCCGTCCTCGGAGCCATCGATTGCGTTTGCAATGCTGCACCCCTTGAATTAGCGCGCCACAAGGACCTGCTGCCGCGACGGCTTCTTAAAGTTGCCTTTTGACGTCATTTCGCCATCGCAGGAAGTTCGCGGAAGTGCGGAAGGCGCTTAATGCCTCCGCAGATTCCTCGGGCGTCCTCTGGCTCTCGTTCATGGCGCGGCGCATTGTAGCGCCGAACCGCTGCTTCCCAACCTGCTTAAGTAGTGGCTGGAAGCTACAAAGTTACCTAACTGCATGCTGTTTGCTATTTTCACAGCCTCTTCAGACAGCAGCCGGTTGCTAACGGAGCGTCCCGCGCTTCTTTCGTGCTCTAAGAACTCGAACAGCGCATCGTCCACGTACTCGCTGAACACTGGGGCGCCGTTGCGTAGCTTCCGTTGAAGTTTTGCTTTTACGAAGTTTTGCTGCAGGAGATTGTCGAAATTCTTCACCTATTCCCGTATGCGCTTTCGGTTCAGCTTGAACTGTCAAGAGGTCTGGTGCACGTTTTTCCCGTGCTCTCGGTGCCATCGGATCACCCCGATTTTCTTTGCAACTGTGTAGGAATGCATGACCTACCACCGCCAAAACAAAGAAACAAATGGCGTATAGCGTTCGGTTGAAGCAGATTGGATTGGATTCTTAGACTGGCTCCAGCAAGCCAGTGTTGCCTGCACGTGGTGCGTGACAATTGAGCGGAGGGAGAGGGGCGCTTTCCCGGAATGGCATGAAAATTTGAAATTAGCACTGAAGTGGTGGGAGGGCGCTTGCACGGGTGGGGGCGCTTGCCCGGAATTTTATGGTACTACTACCCTAGGTGATTCGGGTGAAAAAGGAAAGGAAGTGCACTGGGGATATGTCTGATACGACCAAGCGACCAAACAAACTGTGGTAACTGGAGTTCACGTTGACGTCGCTCGAGTCGCTAAGGTGGTGTGACGTCACAAACTTTGTTATGCTGGCAATTCACTGACGTCATGGTTAGTGGCACTGGCGATGGGTCCCGATTTCCAGAAGAGCTTTTAGGTACTTTTTAGAAGCGAATTAAAATATATATTAAGCGCTTGCTGTACCTGGCACTTTGTGTTGAGGGTCCTTGCATACAGAGAAAGCCTACAGCAGGCTTTTTACAGACTTAAAATTTGGTGGCACAACATCTTTAAGTGAACTAGTTGTATGTATATGTGAATGTATTTTGCAAGTCCGAGGTGTCTGAAAATACAAGTCTTAGGTGCTTTTTAAGGGGCGCCATTTAGACGGATGAGAGTAATACTGAAGGGTTTTGGATAGGCTTGTGCGAATATTCGGGGGCTTCGAATATTCGAACGAATATCGCAGTATTCGAATTCGCTTCGACTCGAATTTAGAAATTCCGATATTTCGAAGTATTCGGGGTGAACGAATATTAAAACTGCGTTCAGGTTTCGGTTTCATTAGGTCAGCCGCAGTGCCATCAGGCCTACATCTTGACTACAGGTCTCTTCGATTTGGCCTGCACTTTCTGCATGAGTTCAGAATGAGTTCAGCCAGTTCAACGCAGGCGCCACCACTGCAGAACCGGTCCTGCACTTTTTTCGTCTGCGTCTGCCCCTCCTCCCTGGGAGGTGCAGGAGAAGCCGTGAACTCATCCTGCACTCTCTGCACCGCCGGTAAATCGAAGAGAAAAGTGCAGGCGCTGCGCGTTGCACTAGAAAATCGAAGAGGCGAGTGCTGCACTACCTGAATGAGTGCAGCGAGTGCAGCAAAATCGAAGACACCTTACATGTAGAGCCAAGACAAGCTAAGCCATATTCAGTTTTTTCACACGATTCGCGCACGTCGGCGTTGCACGTGCGTTTTTTCGACGCCCGCATTGACGATTCCACGCCCGCGGCAGCATCTGCCTTGGCTAGAAATTGAGGTGCGCGCCTCATGGCGGCGGTTTCGAAGCGCTCAAGACAGCCGGCTGGCTCCGCTGGGCATGTTAGGCTTACCACCCCGGCAGATATTGAATGGGCTCTTTCACTAGTGGTGCGGATGATGTTTTATAGTACTGTTTTCGCCCACATTGAAAGCTCCTTTACTGCACAAGCAACTTCGTGCGTGCCTTGAGCGGCATTTTAGATAGCACTTAAAAGTTTTCGCTCGAGCTCCCGACACCACTTCGCACCGAAGCCGCCGCCTTGTTGCCGCCGCTGGCCGCGCGCCGCGCAGCGTGCGGGTGGTTTTGCGGCATGTCAGCGTGCCTGTGACGTGCGCGGTGCGTTTTCGTGAGCAGTAAACAACAGCCCAGCCGTTCCTGGAGAAAGAGCGACAAAGAGGGAAGAGAGAGCCCGCTTGCTCGCTCGGCGGTCGGGCGCCTCGCCAGCTCGGTCGCATCATCCGCCGGGCCGCGCAGCTTGGTTCATAAGAGCCGAAATTTTTCCCATTACAAACAATCCGATTTCGCAGGGACTTATCAGAAATTTGTATTATCCGGAAATTCGTGTCGCCCAAAAATGTATCATCAATATTCCACTGTATAGAACTTTTATGAAGGTCCCGCCAGGCCCAGAAGCTCAGTGTCTCAGTGACACCTGACAGCTATTCGAATTCACTTCGAAAG
The DNA here is from genome assembly GCF_048455015.1 of Haemaphysalis longicornis. Taxonomy (NCBI): domain Eukaryota; kingdom Metazoa; phylum Arthropoda; class Arachnida; order Ixodida; family Ixodidae; genus Haemaphysalis; species Haemaphysalis longicornis. Next base: position 8,394,235 of record NW_027526422.1, on the reverse strand, counting down.
TATTCGACCCCAAGGACTATTCGCTTCAAATTTGCTTCGAACTAAAATATTACTATTCGCACAAGCTTAGTTTTGGACTAACAAACTTGTGCACAGTGTTGTGACAATTCAGTGTTGTGACAATTTGAGCGCAAGTTAAATTTAAAAGCTGTTTTTCTTCTCTTTCGTAGGTGATTCGTGTAAGTGCCAAGAAGCGCACTGGTACAGACAACTTTGTGACAGCAATGCGGAAAATACTGGCTGCTCATTACGGCACAAATCCAGTGGGCATCGGTGGCGCTTTTCTCGTGGCAAAAGGAAAAGCAAAGCTCCACATCATGGTAGCTGCATTTCCACATCATTCACATAACAGTCTACTTTGCATGCACGCTTGTGAGTTGGTTACATGAGTGACGTCTTGACCTACTTGTATAGCACTTAAATTCAGGACTCCTGAGTCTACAAAATGTGATATTTATACCTACGTAACTGTAGAACCATGCAGTCAGGCAGCCATAGATTGGCTGATCAAGTTTGAGTTCAAAGAAGGTGCCCGTGATGCAATGGACAGCTCATGGAGGGTAGTGGGTGCAGTTGATATAGACCAAAAGAAAATAGTAATGAACTATATTTAACATTGCCAGTAGCCACACTAGACTCCTTGAGCTGGCTTCAGTTCCTTTTTTTTTTTTTTTTTTTTTTTTTTTGCATCTGCACTTTAATTTGCACTGCATATTTTGGCAACCCCTGGTAGGTTTCTTGCACCGATTTTTCAGCATCACTTTTTTTCCTTTAAAGCTGGTTTCAGCTCTCATTGTAAAAGCAGTGAACACCAATTATATCTAGGAAGAACCTTTGCAGACTACTGAAACTAATGGCACCGCTTGCTTAGCATGGAGGAAACCATTCGCATATTTCAAACAGGAGATATGCACATAAGTGGACATTCCGGCATTTCTTTAATTAAAAATACGTTTGTTTTGTTCTTATGAAAACAAACAGATAAAATGGGTTGAAACAGGCATCAAAGAGAAGTGGGGTAAACGTACAACAAAAAAATATATATATTGACTTGAGTGGCACCAAGGGCAGCAAAAACAAAAGATAAAGAAGACGCTGGCTTATGCCTTTAGCTTGAGCCCTGCCAATACGTTTGGGTGTTTTAAACTCCCTAGATTCATTAAACTCTGCGCGTTCTGCATTTTATTTGAAGAATAAACAAAATAAAACACAAAGTGCGACTGCTTGTAAGAGCCACGTAGTTTCCTGCTTGGTGGCTGTTCCTCAATGGTAGTTGAGAAGCGCAAAAACGGCCTTGTGACGAGATTGCACCATGCGCTCGAGATCATCTTTTGGTATAAAATAACTTGAGGCCCTTCGCTGCTGCAAGTCTTATAAACAGGGTGTTGCTTCTGTGAATGAAAGCTCAACTGGAATGGCAAACTCAGCTGCATGGAATGAAAGATGTGTGCAGAATCTATGGCTGAAATGGAAAAAATAAAAGGGAAAAGCAGGCAACAGGCAAGCAGGCGCTCTTTGCTTTTAGCGCATCCCTGCCTATAGGCTTCAAATCATTCAGGGAATGTGTTCCCCTTCGTACAATCTGATGGGGTGTTTTCGTTTTTAAGAAAAGTCAGTACAGTTGGCTGAAGGGTTACGTCTAAGCTAGAACTGTGCCCCGTCTTCTCACCCACGACTTGAGCCATTGTGTTTGGTTTCCGGAAGACAGAGTATTTTGGTGATTCAAATGGAAGAGCTTGCACTTGGTAGGAGACCCAACAAAGTGAAGAATGTGACGGTCTTTCCGTGAACATTTTGAGAGCCGTTTGCTGCTCTCTCTTACTTTGCAGCCCAAGTTTTCCACAGCACCTCTGCTGACAAATGAAGCCATGGACAGCTGGCTGAAGTTCTTTGAAATGAGCGCCCCCTTGGTCTGCCTGAGCACATTTGTGTCTCACGACCCGGTGAGAATCCTGCTCTTCTCTTTGTTGCAGGGGAACTGCACTAAACTGCTTATGTGTCAGACATACCCTTGGGGACTCGTTGGAGGGCAAGAGGGCATCACTGCAGGGGAAAGGGTGCAGGTGTTGTTCTTTGTAATGTGCTATCGAAGTGGTTACCTCACACCCACTCTGTTAAAGGGACACCAACTGCACTGTGTCTTATGACCAGGTAACAAAAAACAGCGCAGGAGAAGGATATGTGTCATATATAATATGTACCACGAGCCACATTGTGCTGCTACTGACAGGCTGTAATAATAATAATTTTTGAGGTTTAGCACTAATACCTAATAATAATAATAATAATTTTGAGGTTTCACCTGGGCTATGAGGCGCACTGTAGTGGAGGGCTCCGAATCAGTTTTGACTGGCTGGGGATCTTTGACATGCGCAGAAATCTCGGCACACCGGCGTTATTGGTTTTTGCCTGTATCTCTGGGCTTGGCAGCACAATGCCTCAGCCATTGAGCCACTGCAGTGATAATGCCAGGCTGTGGTTTTGTGGCAGGCTTGCCACTCTCTGTGCGACGAGGGCTGCTTTCCTTGTCTGTTTTGGCAACTTAGTTTTTCCGCATGACACGAAATTTGCAAGATTTCAAAGCTGGTGCAAAATAAACTAGGAGGAGTATTGATTAATTGGGAAAGGAGGCACCAGTATCAACCTGCGCAGCCAACTTTGCATAAGAAATTTTTCTGGGCTATTGAAGCGGGTGTCGTAATTACATGGCATTGAGACATTTTGAGGCTGTATTTAAGGGACACTGAAGGGGATTTAGTTTTTATGTGGCTTCGTTGTGCAGTTTAACTTGGGTGATTAGTATCTGACCACTGAGCGGAAGTTCATCCATGATTGGGGGTAGAAGAGCACACACTTTGCGTCATCTGCGGTCACCTTTCCAACTACCATAGTGCCGGCACTAGTTTGCAATGGGTTGCAATGGGTTTTCGTACTATCTCAGCCTCTGAAATTGTGAGTTTCCCCCATTCCTTGGTTAGTGCTGACTTTCTTATTGTTCGGGCACAGATTTCGTAGGTTAAACATGCCAGCAGTCCTGCAAAGTTCAGCATTGCAGACTTGCCAGTGTGTTGTCATGCTGACGTCAGCAAGTTGTCGTGACATCAGCAAATCAGCAGTGGGGACAGTGCAAAGGAAGCAGCTCCTCCGAGCGTATTTTCTCGTAAAGAGAAAAAAGTGTGTAAATAGACCAAGATGTCTCAGACCCTGGCCTAATCATCGGAGTCTTTAATAAGCTAAGTAGGCAATGGTTACAGCTCACTTCAGTGTCCCTTCAAACTCCCGGCTTGTTCTCCTTGGCAGGAGGCAGTGCAAAGAAGTGTTCTTCTGTTTTGCTAGGCTTGCCGCACTAGTTGTCCCCGTGTTTTGTTATGCTGATTACATGTTTCTCATAACCATTTGATCACTTGTTTCCTTACAAATAATGGGCGCTCGCACACCGCAACACATTATCATGATCCTCTTCACATGAGGGAGGGGTAGGATGATGAGGCGGATTCAGTGTACCACTGTTTGTTACACAATGGCATGCCATCGTGCCCCATCATCAACAGTCGTGCCATCATCTTGTGGCGGGAGCAGGGCGTGGCAGCCGTGTTACACGCAGGCTTGCGGCCACAGTGAACCATGTAGTAAAACAGACTGCATTTCGCCACCTGGAGTGCTGAAGATTTTTATCTGGCTTATCGTTTGAAAATGTGTTAAACCATTGAAGGCCAAGCCCGTTTATACACCATTTTCCTTGCTAGAGGTGGGCGCCGCCTTTTGCTTTTTCTGACCAGACGCTAGCGCCGTCTAGGAAGTGACCGCCGAAACCTCCACGCTGGGCTGTTAAGTGCTCCGTTCTTTCCTTGCGTCTGCTCGGTACCCGTGCATTACCGAGTGAACCGTAGTGGTTTGACGTTAAGTAAGCAGCTGCAGTGCTTGTGTATGTGTGTTCTGTTTTGTTTTCACCATCTGCGGACGGATTTTAGGTCTTAATTTGCTGCCAGAGCGACAACTGCCGACCCCGGCTGTAGCGAGCAGCAGTAGCACTGGGGGTGGTGGTGCCAGTGGTGCTCCGCAGTTCCGCGATGCAAACCTACCGGTATGGCACCGACTGACATAGAAATCGATATCGGGGAGTAAATACGTATTTTCAATACCACCATGCCTGTTATGTTTACCGATTAGTCATGTTTACGGAAGCGCGGACGTCGAATGCGGAGCGCGCACAGCGTATGTGGGTCACGCTGATCCGCGCTCGTGATGGACTTTTGATGAGGCGATTGGTACGCTGTTGACATTGCAATGCAATATGATGTTTCTTAACTAGACTTATGACGGTTACTGATGAAACGAAATTACCTGGGCGGAAAAATAACACGACCGCACAAGCAGTCGAATTACTATTCGAACGTTGAGTAGAAGGATCGACATTTGGGCGAGTTAATATTGGTTGATCATGATCGTGATCATGATTGGCCTAACTCTGCGCAGAGCATGTGGCCTGTCGCTCTGAGCCCACCTTTGTGGAACCGCTGTTTGCACCACAAATGCTTTACGCAATCAGCAGTAACTGTTTTGTAATTGTAGTACTTTAGATTCCGTGACAACGCAAAAAGATTAGAAGCTTTTCCTTTGACCACGTTGTGAACAGGTTGAGCTATTTTCCAAATGAAGCATGTACGTATCTCACACTGTGTTTCCACATTGGGCTGCCTGCTTATCCTGCTATCCACCAGCAGTGTGCGATGGAGAAAGTTATCCTTACATATCGTTTGGCAGTGTAATGCGTTCGCCTGAAAAAAAGTAAACAATACGCCGTGATTTTAAAGGTTAGATTAGATGCCAATCTGCTGTAATGACCAAACAATATAAGGTATTTTAAATTGACTTCAAGGAACCAGAATTTATTGTAATGTTGTATTTTATTGACGCTCGTGAAAGATCCCTAGGTGGTCAAAATTAATCCGGATCCCTCCACTACGGCGTGCCTCATCACCTATGAAGCGTCAGTGCGTTAAACCCCATAATCAATGAATCAATCAACCAACCAATCAATCAGTGCTGTATTGTAAAGGATAAAGTTACTTCTAACATTTCAGGGGGTTCCGTTCCCTGTCGCAGCTTTGCGTGTGATAAATGGATTTTGCTCCGTCTGCTTGCCGTCCAAGTGCACCGAACAAACCATAGAGTTGGCCGTTGGTACAAAGTCGTTGCAGTATATCAACGGCGTCCACTGATATCTCAGCTCGGTGTCCGTTGGGAAGCGATGCAGCAAAAACACGCCGCAACCGCACTGCATTTTCTCCAGGCAGTGTCGGGCAGATGTGTGCTGTCGGCGACTTTTTCTCGCTTTCTCTGGTTGTTTAATAACCCACCACCGCGCAGTGCTGACCAAGCGACGTTTGCACCTTGACCGGCATCTCAGCATTGGCTAAAACAGTTGAAAGTTCCGCAAAAACTAAGCACACAGGGCGAAACACTCCTGAACTACGCAGCAGAGCACACCGCGCCGAGCGACGTTAGCAGCCCAGCACGCACAGGCAATTGATTGATTGATTGTAGGGTTTTAACGCACCGACGCAACACAGGCGATGAGGCGCGCCGTAGTGGAGGGCTTCGGATTAATTTTGACCACCTGGGGATCTTTAACGTGCGCCGAAATCTCGTACACACGGGCGTTTTTTGCTTTTCGCCTCCATCAGAAAAGCGGCCGCCGCGGCCGGGAATCGAACCCGCGACCTCGTGCTCACGCGCGGGCCACCGAGATAACTGGTTTGCGAGTATTTTCCTCTTTTCCCGGCTGCTTATGGAAAATGGTGTTTATGCAAGACTTCAGCAACGCACTGAATACCACTATGGTGCATCCGTCCAGCCAGTGTACACGGGGAGTCTCACAAAATAGTCTCTCATCAATGGGCAGATTCCTCCTAATTTATGAACTCTTTAGCTATAATGGGTGATAGAAAACCGTAACGACCCAAAAATATCCCTGCAATGCTGATTCAGTATTAAAAAAAAAGGTGACCTTGAGGTTTGTGGTCAACAAAGTGCTCCGTCATTTCCTTTGCTTCCAACGGCTTCCCAGACCCAAACGGGTTATCTGGTAAATGGTAAATACAGACAACAGAGTGGCAGTTGGTGACAGTTGTCCTTACATTCAGCAAACGCTATGCTTCTGTGGTAGGCTGACAGGAAAATCGTATGCACATATGGCAGACATCTTGTATCCATCATTTGTTTACTGCCAACAAAATGGACATATCCTTGCCCACTTCTACATCAACCACTCAGTTCTATAGGCACTATGTTAAAAAATATATATATAGACTTTTTTTAGGTGCAATAAATGTTTGTTTCTCTCTCTCACCCCTCTTTCACACATGGACGCACGTACACACACAGTGTACAGTGCACACTGTCTATCCCTTGTGCTGACTGGCCTTGGAGTACTCATAGTCTTGACGAAAACCATAAGAACTGCATTTTAGGCAGACAATTTGTATAAGCGTTTACGCAGTTCGTGACGCAGGGTTTGCATTCAATATCACAGAGTTACAATCGCTGCATGTCTACACATCTGTCTCTGCTGGCATCGTCTGTCAGTGCTCCAGTATGCCACGAGTGTTTGGCGTGGATTCCGGAAGAATTCGTGAAACGGCACCACTGTTTGGTAACACGGTTCTTATAGAGTTGGGCAGGTCAGCATGACAATGCTCCTTCTTGGAGAGCTGTGGGGCTGTGTGGGCTGTGTCGTGTAGCAGAATGAGAAGCACATTCAAGAAGGGACAGTGGTGGGAAGGAGCACGTGTACGTTTGTGTGTGAATACTTTGGATGTATTTCATCGCATATTATGCTGCGTTTTAAATTCCTGGAAAAGATGAATTAACCCTGAATTTCCTTTCTCTCCTCCTTTTCCAGGGCTGGGATTTGCGCATCGAGCACACGCACTGCTTCAGCGACCACAACCAGGGCGGACACTACCACTATGATACCACGCCGGACGAGGTGGAATACCTGGGCTATTTCAACGTTGCTGAGTGGATGTTCCGCATCGACGCACCTGTTTCGACACATCAGATCGGCAGGGACTGAGTGCTTCTTCCCTGCTCGGATACTGCAGCCCTCATTTTCACGAGAAGCTATGGAGGAAGCATAAAAATAAGTCTATGCTCTCTGGAAAGCGACAGGTGTAAACTATGCACTTGTAAACTACCGTAAAAACCCACGTATAATACGAACCCGAATATAATACGAGGTAATATTTTAGGGATGCAAAATTGGAAAAAAAAATTTATTGGTTCATATCCTCGCGGCGCGGTGTTAGTTTACCTGCGCGGTGTTCACGCTCGTATCACACAAGTGAGGATAAGTCCCCGCAGTTCAATCACTGTCATGCGTGGCCTGTCAATCACTGTTTACGTGGCCCCGACATACTCGTACTCCACTGCTGAGAACTTCCCAAAGCGTGATTCACAAGAGCGCATGCGTGTTGCCGAACCAAACGCTTATCCATAAACAAAGAAATGGGTGGCTAGCACTGGCTAGGGCTAGAATTGGATAGCCACGTAGCAATGAAGCCAAGCCGCAGCCCCGAGCAATACCGAAACCATAACATGAAGCGGAACGTTGGAATTTTTGTTGTAATTTTAGTTTGTATCCGCATATAGTACGAGGCTGATATCTAGGACGCTAATATTTAGAAAAAAACCTCGTATTATACGCGGGTATTTACGGTATAGTGTAAACTATAAACTAATAGCAATGGGCAGATTTTTTGTGCATTTCAAGGTCCCTAACTGCACTCTAGATTTCTTGCGTGCACTCTGCCCAAAGTTTTTCGCTAGACAACATTGAGCCATGACAAGCAAGTGCGGTACTCAACTGAGCTACGGTGACATTTCCGCATCTATAATCTCATACAGTGCCTTTCTTAGAGTATGTTTTGACGCATGAGACGGATTATGTGTTTCCAGAGCTGAACTACTGCCCAGGAGCCGAGTTCCCGTACAGAAAAATGCAGTCCTGTGCCTTTTTCACAATGATAATTAATGAAAACTAGGAAATTAATTTGTTTTTTGAAGTGCTTTTATCTTGGCTTTGAGCATTTCGTACAGACGCCTTTGTTTGTTTTGTGCCAACATAGTGCCCCGAGGTTGATGAAGTTTTGTAAGAGAACTCACTCTCTACCTCCCCTCACATACACAAATGATTTTACCCTTTTACTTGTTACATTTTGTCTTTCAAAATCAAAAAGCCACAGCAAGAACTGCAGTAAAGTTGCACTGCCACAAAGGAAAATGTGCCTGTCTGCTATTTTTGCTACTAAACGGAGCAATGCACGGTCATGTCATGTGGTTATGCCACTGGAAAGTTTCCATGCCTGCCTTCTAAGACAACAGTGAAATTTTTTCATGCGTAACTTGAAGGGACCAGTAGAATCTGTTCTGTTCATTCAAACAGACATAATTTCTTTTTAAAATGAAAGACACACCAATACCCGTTTTGTTCCTGCTGAATTCAACTGTACTAAGCCGTGCCGCCCGATGCACCTGCTGCCTTTCTGTAATGCTGCCCTGAGGATATTTTTTTGAAGTCGCTTAAGCAACGTGTAATGTGTCGCGTTGTTCACATACCTGAGAGTAAAAGACTGATGTACGTCGTTGTCAACATGCCTGTGGGCAAAGAAAAAATAAATATAACATAAAGACACTGTTTTGTTTTCTTTCAGGTAAGCATAATAAATTATGCCACCTAACTACTTGCATATCTGGATTGGGGGCAGTTCATAGCAGGGCTTATGAAATAAAGGCGACAACTTTTGAGTGCTTTTTGGCGTGCAGAAGATACTGTTTATTGCTGAAAGAAGAAATCGTGCAGGCTACTATTGGCAAACCAATTTCAGACATTTCCTTCATGCTCTCGCAAATTAGTATGGAAGAAAGAATGCATCATCTGAAATACCTAGCTGTGCTAGGCTAAAAAAAAGTTTGTAAGCCCAAGTATTGGAAAAGTAAGTGGAACAGTCAAGCCCAGTTATATGGGGAACTTCTTCATTACGTATCATCTATCGATTGGACACCAGAATTCATACACTTTTATTTTTTGCAAGGGGGCAAAAACCAGCTCAACCTCATCATCAGCTTATGTTCACTGCATGACTATAGACCAGAGTGAACTATCACTGTAGTAGGGCAAAGGCCTCGGTCATAGACTTATATTGCCATGCCCAAATCCATTCTTCCTGCATTTCTTATGTGATTCCTGCATTGATCCCTCCAATGAACACATGAGAAATGAACACTTTTCTAATCGTTTTTGTTTCACTTCGTGCACTTTCTGGGCTGTGAATAACAATTCTTTGGTTTCATTTTAAACGGTCTGCACAGGCTTGAAACACGCACACAGAAGCATATTGGAGCTATCCTGCGGCTGTTAGCTTTATGCATGATAATTTTATTTGGGCCAACTAGTATCATGTTGTTTGGGGACCTCAACAAGGGCTTCAGAGTGTAGTGAAGGTATATATTCTGGCAAGTTATGATAAACTGAATCGTAAGTGGCAGTTCTGTGAATGTTTGTGGTTCTAGGAAGAAAAGGGCATGTGGGACAATGCAAAGCATGATAAATTAGCCTAGCTTCTCGCGTGACGCAAGCCCATGCGCAGGCCTGGCCGACACCAAGCGCTCCTCGTGTCGGGTGGTGTGTGGCGATTTGAAAACACAGGTCACAGTCCGTGGACATTTAGAAGTGTCCGCGCATGACATATATCTCGAGGTGAATCAGAATCGCGGATAACATAACCAGAGGTGTCTGAAACCAACACGGCTCATCACATCAAGGCCCGCATCTCTTGCGCTCGAGCTGGAGTAGCAGTGAGTAAAGCATAAGTCACATTTACCCATTCACCATCTTGCTTAGCCTCTGAATGCCTTTGAAAATAGAAAGACGATGGGAGAAGATCGCAGTTTTTGGCCAGACACATGATTGCGCTGTGACAGGGCAGCTACTAAACGCAGCGGCAACGCCACCCGGAGGTGTCGATGCTAACCGGCGGGGCTCGGCGCGGCACTCCACATATTCTAGTTCACTGTACTTGCATCGACCGGCGTATGGTATTCCCGCCACTGGAATTCCTCCAGAACAAAAGCGTAAGTGTTTTTAAGCTGAGCTGGTCTCAGCTGAACAATCGTTGTAATCCCCTGCAGGCTAATAATTTGTGTCCGCACTTCAGACCACGTGTCATGTTACATCGTCTACCACGTTGATTCTCGGCGTCTGGTACCGACAAAACGTGCACTGCAGGCACGGAAGGCTTGAAAGGAGCTACCACGAAGCATAGTGCTTTTGTACTTGTGAAATATTTTGATATAATAACGGGTTGAGTGGTTGTGCAGAGCAGATGTCTCACTGCGGAGCTCAGAACTAATGGACAGGATGAACGCAAGCTCAAAGAGTCACGTTCCAGAGGAAGCTGCTGCTGACACCTGTCATTGAACGTGTTTTCAGTGATAAAAAAAACATTTTTTTTTTCTTTTTCTGGTGTGTTGTCTGTTTTTGAGCCAGTCGGTCGTGTTTCTGTGACACTTCCGTTGGCATATAAAGGAAATTTGGACTTGGTTAAGTGTCCTGCAAGCAATGAGTTTCGTGGGTTGCGCAATAAGCTCAGTAACTTGGGAGGCCTGGCATGCTTAAGACTTAGAAAACTCCCAGGGAAACTTAAATATGTGCGACTTTCCACTGCAGGCACCGTAACAATAGCATGCAACTCGGCCTTCTGAGGGCAATGCAGTGTGTGCTTAGGAGGGGAAACAGCAGTGCCAATGGGGGTATACAAGCCACTGCCGCACGTGCAATGCGATCCGGCTTGAACGGGGATGGTAATGAGGGGAAAGGAGGAAGAGGAGTACGCATCTTTGTTGTCATTGAAATTTGAATAAATCATTCAGAAAGTGGATCGAGTCATCAAAAAAGGACCATGTATGCCTCGCTAGCCGCAACAGCTTGCTCGACCAGTTGAAGCTCGGCAGACAGGCATGGACTGGACAGGGTGTGTCTCCTGAGCTCAGGTGAGTTGAAGGAACTCAGTGTGGGGGAGGGTGACTGAACTAGTGTCTCCTGGCGATGGCAAGTGAGTGGAATGAGCTACGTGTAGGGCGCTGTCCAGGGGGCTGGTGGTGATGAGTGCAGCGCTGTGTTCAGCAGAAAGACCAACGAAGGTTCAGATAGGATGTTGCCTTCATATTCTTCAGAAATTTTTGTCAACCTCCGTAATTTTTATGCTTTAGAAAGCCAGCCGACCAACAGTTTCGTCAGACGTGCACTAGTTGTGCAAGTGTTGGAAATTTAACTTTCATTTTGGTCGATAAAAACTGCACAAAACTGTTACTTTGACTGGTCTGTTCATTCAAAACGACAGAAAAAAACCTGTATAAATGCCTTAAGTATCAGCACGAAATATTGCACATTTATTCATAAATGCAAATGTGTTAATAAGAAAAGACAGCTGAGACCCTTTGAAGGAGACAGCCACCCACCCTCTTGTCCTCGGTAGCTATCTGTGGCCTGGCCACCAGGTCTCGCCATAGGTCGGCAAAACAGAAAGAACTCACTCAAACTCAATCACATTTTTTTTTATTTACGCTGTACTCAATCAAACTCAGACTCAAAAAGTTCGTCTGTTCACAAAATCACTCGTACTCACTCATCAAATACTCATTTGTAATCGTACTCACTTGTACTCAAACTCATTTGTCCTCACGAGTATTCGTACTCAATCTGTACTCATGAGTACCCACTCTGTACTCATGAGTACTCAATGAGTACTACTGCTCATGAGTACTACTCATTCTGCACTCGCGAGTACTACTCATTCTGCACTCATGAGTACTACTCATTCTGCACTCATGAGTACTACTCATTCGGCACTCATGAGTACTCAATCAGTACTCATGAGTACTCAATTTGTATTACTCACGAATAATCAACTTATCTGCACTGTTAGCTAGGTCGTAGCTCGAATGAAAGACTAAGTAGAAAAAATAAATTGTTTAATTGATTAGAAAAACACAGATTACATATAAATCAGGACAGAGGAAGAAAACGTCTGACGCGGGGCGGAGCCAGCGGCTGACGTGTCTGTCTGCGTGGTCGCTTGCTTCTAAGCTGCTTGGTTTTTCGCTTTCCTGGTTGAGGTGATCGGCCAACCTTCAGGCGGATTAGCGGTTGTTTCCCGCCATTCTTTTGGTCTTTTCTTTTCTTCCAGGTTGCTGGTTTCCGCGCCTGGATGTCTTTTGAGTCTCCTGGCCGGGGGAGTTCCCCCTGGGCGGCCTCGATTCGTCCGCAGGACATGCAATTGGAAGCCCTAAAAGTGGGGTGGGCAGCATCCCCGTGGCCTTGGTGCCAGTAAGTGGCGGATTCATCCGGCTGAAAAACCCGCGGGCTGTACAGGCGGCACTTCGAGCGGCTACTGAGAAGTTCGAGCACATTACGGAGGTCCGCCCGTTTGGCAAAGGTGGCGTCTTGTGCCGATCGTCAGACGAGACCTGTGTCGCTGACCTCTTGAAATGTACAATGTTTACCTCTGTTCAGGTGAGTGCATTTATCCCCCCTCACCTTGCTTGCGTGAAGGGCATCGTTCGAGGTGTTGATGTTCAGATGACACCTCAGGAGGTACTAGAGCAGTTTTCGGTAGCGGGAGTCACCTCAGTTTACCGTTGCAGCCGTGTTGTAGAGAAAAACAGGGTGCCAACAGAATCTGTCATTGCTACATTTGTTGGGACGCAATGTCCATCGGAGATTAAAGTATGGCCTCTCATTTACCGTGTGGAACCTCTCTCTCCCCGGCCTCTTCAGTGCCACAACTGTTGGCGTTTTGGCCACACATCCAAGGCATGCAAATCGTCTCCCCGGTGTCGCGCATGCGGTGAGAGCCATTCTGTCGAGCTATGTACTGCCCAAGATGCCAAATGTTGTTTGTGTGGAGCGGCACACCCAGCTGACTATTCTAATTGCCCTGCGAGAGCTCAAGAAGTCCAAGTTGTCGAGGTCATGGGTAAGCGTCGCTGCTCGCGCGGGGATGCTGTTACAATTGTCAAAGAAAGGACACATGGTTATGCTGGAGTTACGGCCAAACACTCTCCATCACTCGCTGATGCAGCCGTAGTGAATACCATTGTTGCAGCGGTTGAACAAGCCGTTGCCAAGCTCCAACAGTCTTCCCTCGCTGACCCAGCTTTTGCTTCCGTTGTAGCAGCGGCTGTTGAGAAGGGTGTCTCTTCAGTAATCACCCAGTTAACTTCCACCATAATCGAGTGCGTGTCTCGCACAGTGGTGACTCAGCTGGCGCCACATTTGCAGCCCGCTCCCCTTTTGTGTACCTCCTCTCCCCAAGTGATCCAGCAAGTTTCCACCGTCCCTGAAGGTCCGCTGCTCTCAGCAGCTAATCTTGCCTCGGATTCTGTTAAAGTATCGTCTACTCTCGCTACTTCGGTGCGTGGTTCGGAACATCCTACTTACGCTGAGGCTGGTACTTCGTCTGTTCGTGGTCCTACGGCCGACAACGAGTATATTCCTCCCCTTTCGCCCTCTTCAGACTCGGACATGGAGCTTCAGGCTTGGCCTATGGAGACTGTTCTTCAGTCTAGTAAACGTTCCGGATCACCTAGTACCGAAACCCTGGAAGTGCAGCCAAAAGCAAAATCCAAGAAAGGTAAATCTGTTTCAAAGCCCAAGAATCAGATATTACAAGCTGCAGTTGCTGCAGCCGGTCTCTCTGAATCATAGGGGTTCTAAAAGTCGTTCAGTGGAATTGTCGCTCCGTTTCGGCAGGCTTTGCGGATTCACTTTGTTTGTGCTCCCAATTTTCCCCAGACGTAATTTTGCTACAGGAAACCTGGCTTAGTAGCAACCAAAAATTTGGACTTTATAATTACCGCACTTTTCGACTAGACAGGCCAACCCGAGGTGGCGGTCTGTTAAGTTTGATATCTACAAAGTTTGCCCACACCGCGAAGGTGTCCTTCCAACTTCAACGCCCAGACTGTGAAATTTTAGTGCTGGAATTAAAGCTACCTGGTTGCCTCCCCTTCTCATTGGCCAACGTGTACTTTCCTAGTGGCGTCGTTGATTCCGAACCACTTGATTTGGCTATTGCTTCGGCTGTACCTCCCATTATCTTTGCAGGAGACTTTAATTCCCACCACGTTACTTGGGGCTTCCGGACGGATTCTTGCGGTAATCGCTTGTTGGATTGGATTACAGATAACAACTTAACATGCATAAATTCGGATTCTCCAACCTACCATAAGGGACAAACGCAATCTGTTTTGGATTTAACTATATCTTCTCGAGGTGTTTCAGTGCCTTCTTGGTCGACTGTTGATGGCGGGTCGAGTAGTGACCACATCCCAATAGTTTTTGACATTGGGTGTCCCATCCGTTCCGTTAACCGCCAGAGCCGTTCTTTTGTTAACTATAAAAGGTTTCAAACCTCTCTGAAGGAGTCCCTGTCCTCTCTGGTCACACAAAATGAAGCTGAATGTGCGACAGGCCTTTGTTCCGCCCTTTCCTCTTCAGCTCAGTCGTCATTATTTGAAGTGATGTCGAAGAAGTCAGTATTGCCGAGTCCCTGGTGGGACGAAGAATGTTCGCGCTGCTTTAGACGTAGAAAGGCGGCCTGGAAGAAACTTTGCCATAACCTATCCCCGCTTAACTGGTGCAACTACAAATATTTTTCAGCGGTATTCAAACGCGCTGTTTCTAATGCTAAACAGACTTATGACACAGATCGATCTCTGTGTCTCTCCAAGCCTAACAATAAGCGTGCGCTTTTTCGCTTTCTTCGATCGCGGAAAGCAGTACCCTCTCCAGATAATACAGACTCCGTGGTGCTATCGTCAGGTGAACTCTCAGAGTCCCTAGAGTCGATAGCTGATGGGCTTCAAGCTCGTTTTTCATCCTTCTTAGCGATGTCATTTACTCCGCCAGACGTGGTAGACGACTTCATAGAGGTAACGCTATCAGAGCTCGCTGACGTCATGACTAAATTGACTGCTGCAGCTCCTGGCCCAGATGGCATTACAACTGAAATGCTGAAGTTATTATTTGACGAGGCTCCCAATCATTTACTTAACATGATCAATTATTCTATTCGACATGCATGGATCCCTGATGTCTGGCGTCTCGCCAAAATACTTCCGGTACTTAAGAATGCTGGTCAGGGCCTCTCGATTGAAAACGTCAGGCCTATTGCGTTGACATCTAATGTGGTTAAATTAATCGAGCGGATTTTGCAGCAGCGCATAATGCAATTGGTGTCCAGTTCTAGAATCTTTAGCCCAAGACAAATTGGTTTCCGCCCTGGGTGTTCGATTTGGAGTGCGCATATGGACCTTGAAAGCCGGATTAAACTTGCCCGTCGCACTAACCAGTTTTCGGCCCTAGTAACCCTAGATGTAGCAAAAGCTTTTGATAGCGTCGAATACCCTGTGTTGTTGTCCCGGTTACAAGTCTTAAACTTCCCAAGGTATATCATAGCTTGGATTTGTGAATTTCTGAGAGACAGGCAGTTCAGTTGTGTAAAATTTAATGTTACCTCCTCACAGCGGCCACAGTCTAGGGGCGTACCGCAAGGGGCGGTCCTTTCCCCTGTTCTTTTTAACATCCTTGTAAGCGCTATTCCGGTGGTTTCTGGTGTTTCTACATATGTATATGCCGACGATATTGCGTTTTTTGCATCAGCACCTGACATTCAATCTCTTCACAAATTATTGCAGTCTTATCTGAATATTATTGCCTCGTGGTTGGACAGTATTTGTCTCTCTATCAATGTGAACAAATGTTCCTTATTAGTTTTTCCAATCTCAGGTCCTGTTAACATTACTCTCAGTTACCGACAGTGCATAATTCCTCAGGTTCCTTCTTTAAAGTACCTCGGGATTATTTACACCAGTGAACTTGACTGGACCCCACATATAGCCCTCATTGAGGCCAAAGGTGCACGTGCTGTTGGGATGTTGAGAAGTCTCAGTCATAGGAAGAAGGGCATGCGCAGAGAGACCCTTCTTATGATATATAGAATGTACGTTCGCCCCATTTTAGAGTTTGGGTGCGTGTTATTCTCTGGGTGCGCCGCGTATAAGCTTCATCGTCTGGTTATTCTGGAGCGCCAGGCTCTTCGCTGCTGTTTAGGGTTGCCTAAGAATGCAGCAAATGCAGTAGTTTACTTGGAAGCGCGCGTTCCTCCTCTGCTTAATAGGTTCCGGATTCTGACGGTTGAAACTTTTCTGAGAGCTTATAGCTCTGAGGTGAACAGGGAGCAGTTTATTTTTATTGCAGAACCAAGTGCGTTTATGGTGCACCAATGGCCCAGGTCCTTATGTCCACAAAGCACTTTGATACAGAGCTTCCTTTCTCCATTGGGTGTAGCAATAAATCAGATTATTCCATATACTGACAGGAGTTCACCTCTTTCTATCAATTTCCGGAACATTTTCCCCAAAAATGCTAAACTTTTACCAGCCCGGCTACTCAATCGCCTTCTCGAAGATTATTTGGCCTCTATGCAGCCAGGTGCTATAATTTATACAGATGCCTCTCAACGAGAAGAAAAATCCGGTATCGGAATATTTTCCCTTTCCCTTAACTGGACCTTTTCGGTTCGTCTGCGTGATTTTATCCCCATATTCTTTGCGGAATTCCTGGCAATTGTCCTGGCGCTACGAAAGCTGGATGTGTCCATTACATCTCCAATGATAATTTCCGATTCTTTTTCTGTATGCCTAGCCCTTTCTTCCCCTAAAGACACTCCCCTTCTGCGGACGTTTCGGTCACTCCTGCCACCTCACTTCACTGAAATTCACCTTCTTTGGGTTCCTGGTCATGCAGGGATCACATACAACGAGACTGCCGACTCTCTAGCAAGGGTAGCACTTTCTGGGCCTGTAGTAGACGTCGTAGAGCCGACACCTTTAATAACAGCAGCTAGGTACCGTAGGATGCTGAAACTCCAAGTACAGCAAGAATCGGTTTTATTATCATTAAGGGATTTCAATCATCTTAAATTTTCATGGAAACCTGAATGGTGCCCTTCACGCAACTTAGAGGTGATTATTACAGCCTTACGTTGTTGAGTACCCAAGTTAAACAGGTATTTGCACAGGTCTCGTCTGGCGCCAACAGCTCTGTGCAGCTATTGCAACGAAGACGAGTCTGTCGATCACTTCCTTTTGACATGCCGACGTTTTTCCCGAGTCAGACGTCAGTCCCTGGAGGTGCCGCTTAACAGTTTGGGGATATCCCTAACAGTGCCGGCTATTCTATCGTTCGGGGCATCCGAAACGGGGTTCTGCCGCCGGGATGTATGCTCTGCCCTCCTGCGCTACATTGAAAATTCAAAACGATTCTCTTTATGATTGCGATTGGTCACCCTCGCTTTGATTTTTCAGGGTTTTTTTTTTTTTATTTTTTCCTTTTCCCTCAAAAATTTTTCAAACCGGTCTAAATTATCTTTCCTAAAAGTCGCGTGATTAGAAAATAATTCCATTCATTTTAACCATCCTCTGTTGATTGGCCGATCCCCTGATTGGGTATGTGCCATAGCTAAAGGCGCAACAACAACAACAACAACAACAACAACAGCACTGTCGTTGGGCGACTTACTGTCGGAAGGCAAGTAAGTACACTGTACATGTGAGAAAGTGAAACGGAACGTAAGCACTAACGTTGCGCCTGGCGTCTCGTCTTGTTCTCAGGCCGGGTCGGGCTCAGGGGAGCTCGGGGCTTGTCGGTGCGGCCGTGGCCGTAAAGCCCGTTTTCTTTTGAGTCCGACAGAGCACAACATGGTCCGGCTGGGCCTGTCGTGCTCTGTCGGGGGGGCCCTGTCGGGCCAAGTTGGACGCCGAGGTCGAATTCGCTCGGCGAGCGAATTGTCCGGCTGGAGCCGTCCGGCTGGGCCGTCCGGCTGGAGTTGGCTCCGCCCATCGGCCTTCGGCAACATGGCGGCGGCGAGCTGCGGGGACGGTGTACGTCGCACAACTTGATTGTGATATCAAAAACGACAACGACTTGCAGAAGTTACGACAGACCACCCCGGTCCTGAGTCGGTACTGCGATACGCGTTTATCGTTCGTCTACTTCAAATGGTCGCGCTTTGTGTGGAGCCGAGGCAGAAAAGGCACCAGTACCAGCGTCTGCAGAGTGGTGCGCCGTGTTTTCGTTCTCTATCAAGTGTGTAGAGGTACGCTCGTCGCGCTCATCGCTAGCGCGAGACGATTGATAAGTCCAAATTCATCGTGGCCCCGCTCTCGCGCGCTCCAAGCTGTCAAGGTCTGTCTCCGCGCTTGGATCATCGATAACGTTCAAAATATGGTCACTGTGAGTGAAAGCAACGCGCAGTGGTGGTCAGCGCTTGTGTACAGTGCAAGTTTTTCATATCAAGTGTGTACGCCGTGCTGTTATCTGTTTGATGTGTCGAAGTTCGGCTCTCGCGATCAGCCGTGTGTGGTGCGTCGCAGTTCTCCCGGAGTTGAATGTGTGTCTGTGAAGCTGCGGCGCCGCTAGCTCCGATACTGCAAGAAACACATCGCAACCGAGGGGTGCACCTTTTACATAACTTTCCCGTTGTATATCTGCGCAGTTGGTAGCGATGTGTGGCGGTGTTTGTGCGTTTTGAAATGTGAGGGTGTTCCCAGTGCTTTAGTGCCGCTGGTGGACTGCAGCGTTCCCAAACCAGCGTCGTGAGTGCTCCGCTAGTTCGCCTATTCTAGTGGCCGCGTGATGTGGTGGCAAGTGTGCTTTGTGCAGCAACTGCAGTGTGTGTCCAGGCTGTGCTTTTTTTTTCGCGTTCAGCACTGCCTGGTTACGTGATGTGTGCTTCATGCGAGATGCTGCTTCCGTTTGGGACTAGTTTTCGTGGTCATTTCACTTGCAGCTGTTGCTTGTTTACGTATGCCGCATATATGCGCTAGGTAAAGCTTCCATGCACCACTATCCGAAAAAGTGCCTTTACTAATGAAGCACATGGTTATTGTAATGTAATCATGCAGTCATGACATATTCCTGTGAATAGTGTTTACACACCGGGTTCACAAAATGGTTTCTATCATAAACCTTTTCAAATGCCCATTTACGCTTTTCTTATAGTTGTTTGCTTTAAGCCACACCAAAGTTGGCTGTGTTGTGGTCTTCCCTGAACTCTTTATTAAAATGCCAGCACTGTCAATCATCAGTGAACATTCTGAAAGCGGAGTTGGGGGTAATTCGTGTTCCGTGGGCGGCACACGTGACTTCTTTTGAGAATCCCTTTTTGCTCCCAACATATCCAGTATCGTTCACCTTGATTAACCTCGTCGGATATGAGGGGTCCCAATTTGCTGCTTTGTTGTTTGGTTCTGGCGATGAACTGAAAAACCCGAGCTGTGACTCTGATTAGCTTTAAGATTTTGCCGTAGTGTTCCAGATCGATCACGCCCGACTCAGTAGGTGGCGATGTTGCCGCTGGCAATGATCTTGTTTTCTTCCTTTCCCCTAGTTCGATTTCATCGTATATCGCTTTCGGAACCACTCATTCCCAATATGCATGCGGGACAAATCCACGGTGCTTTGCTCCGCTACTGTGCGTTTTTGGCCAGCTGCATGGCTGGGATGTCGCGAGCTAGATTTTCTCTTCCCGGATAATGTCTACATACGCACTTGTTCGCGAGGCGTTGAATTTTAGTGACTCAGTTGCGTGTGAACTGCTTCCAGCGGCCAACATCTTCATGAATCCAATAGAGTGCTGTTGTTGAATCTGTCCGTAGGTAGATGTTTGATGGCTGTTGCTTGAGGGCTTCCAAAATATAGCCACACAATCGACCAGCGAGCAGGCATGCCATCAGTTCCAGTCTCGCCAGTGTAATTTCCTTGCCTGGTGCAACCCTTTGTTTGCTTACCAGAGTTGTCGATCTTGTACCGTTTTCCCCTCCAGGGTGAGGTAGGCAACTGCCTCATATGGCATTGGACGGGTATCAGCAGAAATGTGAAAGCAGTCCGTCCTCCCTCCATTTGTTTGCGACCTGTAGTACCGGGGTACTTGAACCTCAGGGAGATAGGGAGTCCGTCTAGCTACCTTCCAGGCCGCCGTGCTGTTGGTAGGTAGCGTGTTGAAGTCGATGTTTTTACGCCACACTTCGTGGAACAGGACCTTGGCATGGACAATGAAAAAAGAAAGCCCCCCCCTCCCCCTCCCTTCCCAGTGGTTCATGTTGAACCTCAGCGCAAATGACAAGACGCAGTACGATAGCAACAGGACACACGAAGCGCTGCTTTGTCATGTCGTTTACGCTAGGGTTCAACATGCTTACCAACACTTCCAAGTTTTCACGTTACGCCCTAGTGGGTCACATATCCACGCCGTTGTTTGTAGCATGGGCCAATTTGTGAATGGTTCTATGCCATGAATACAATCCATACATAGAGAGAATGTTAAGTGGTCGGCACACCATCTTCTCTCCTCGATTTTCCACAACGAACGTTTCCCCGAAAAACTTTTGTGCTCCCAACCGCCGAACTTTGCACAAGCCCCGCGGAACGGTGTCTCCCGAATTTTTTTTGCAAATATTATTTTCGCACAGCAGCGTAGTTTGTATAGCATGCCTGTGCCGTCTCTTTTGTCCCAATTCTTTATTGTCGTAGTGCGTGTTTCTTTTTTCTTGTAATCCTATGTAGCATAGTATCGTCCTGCATGTATATACTATTATTACCATTATTGTTATTATCATAGTGTCGCGTTCATTGCAATTGTATATTTCAATAGCTTCCTTTTGTGTATGCCTGTGGAACCGATTATGTATCTCAGTGTCGCGTGTAGTTTCCTGTGTGTATCATTCGTGCTGGAGGGGGGTAGTGTTGGTAGTGTAGTTTGTAAATATTTTGTATGGGCTGGGGACTGAGACTGCTCTGTGCATGCATTCTTTTCTACTCTTTGCCGTCTTTTGCATGCCTGGGCGATGGCCGGTCAACTCTTCTCAGACCGGCGAGGGCATTTAAGGAGAGGGGAGTGTGGGGATCCTGACGCCCAGGCCATTGCGCGATCACTGGGTTTGTGCCATCACGCGGCGCTTTTCCCCTCTCTCCTCCGAAATTCCGGCTCGTCTTGGCGCCTCTGTGTAGAGCCGAGCCGTCTCTCGAACTCTTGCGTGAGGTGAAGCCTGCAGAGACCGTTGCGGCGATAAAACACTGTCACGCAGCGGGCGCTCCGCCCTGGTAGCGGAGCTAACCTCACCTCATTGGTCCGTTTGAACGAGGCCCGAGCCCGACTCTCGCGTGGACGCGAACGCGCGCCCTGCGCGGGGGTCCGTTCGGGGAGACGCTTCGAGGACGCCGAAGGCATTGGCCGAAGGTATGTGACGCTTTCTTTACCAGCCGGCTGCGCCGGCGAAAGCCCACCAGCCCTTCCGGCTGCGGCCAGTGCTCAAGGCTGCTCCTGTTGTCCCTACGCTTGCATATAGTAAGGCCGTACCTACCACTCGACGAACACGCCGTGCGGTACGCGCCTGTGAGCGAATGGGCCCCGTCTCCCTCGTTGCTGCGAGCCGATCTGGCCAGCATGGCGATGCGCGCGCGCACAACGTGCGCGCAACCCGGAATTTGCCCTGACAGAAGAGCCCACTGGCTCTGCGCCGACGAAACGTGCGCACTTGCGCGAGGCGCCCCATCGCCCCTTTCACCTAACGGGAAGTACGTACCTGTACTGTAAATTGTGTAATTGGGACTGTAAAATATGTGATTAGAACGTCAGTGTAAAATAAACGTCTTCCCTCCGTACCCTGGGCATATTCTTTTGTCGCCCCTTTCTCCACCTGCCCAACAGAGGCGGTGTTAAGTTGGCGCGACGGCGTTTCAGTATCGTGAGCGTGCTCAACTAGCCCGAACCCACGGTGGTTCCTCGCAGTGTGCATGAATGCCTGCCTTGTGCAAAGCTAGCGTTATGCATATTGTGAGGTAGAGAGACCACAAACTGGCGCCCAACGTGGGGCCATTGGCTCATTAGCCTTTGGCCACTAATTAAGCTGAGTACGCAACCGGAATCAGTCTTAATGTTTATCCGCAAGCGGTAGCTGCTACGGGGACGAGGCGACTGCCCCTCCGTACGCGAGTGTGCGTGCACCCCTCGTTCACGCAGCCCCACGGGGCAGTGCGACGGTTCAACCACGCCCCACTGGAGCGGCGGTATACGTATTCCGGGAGAAAGGCCACAGCCGCCACTCGGAGTAGTGCACGCGAAATATATGCTTGTTGCCGTCCCCTGAGAGTAGAGCACGAACGTGGTAGTTGACGCGCTATCTCGTGCTTCGTAATATATCGAGATTCATTGTCCAAGTGTGACTTTAGCCGGCGGCGCAAAAGCGTGTGCCAGTAAAGGAGGCAAAATTGACAGCCGTTCAGTGGAGGAAGAGGGCCCAGAGTTGAGAAGGAGCGCGCGGACACCCCGCAGAGAGGGGCAGGCGCTTTTTCGCGAACTCCATGCCGCCGGAAAGCGGACGGGCCTCGGCTGTAAAATCAGGAGGGGGAAGCGATGCCCGTTGCAAGGCGGTTGTATTGAGCCGAAAAGAGCTAGTAGCCGGCCAGCAGAATGACCCGTTTTTGTCGACGGATGTGCAACGGTCTCTGGGAGACATTTTTTTTTTTAGTTTGATTTTTTTTTAGACGCCGAGACGTAGCTTGTCCTGCTGCGGGCGTGCGCCGAGATGCTACTTGTCTTGTAGCAGGCGCGGGAGGGGGGGGGGGGGGGGGGCTGAAGTCAGCGTGTGTCGCCGACGCCCCGGGGGACTCATTTCTGCTGGACGGTGAAGGACTCGTGCTTAACTACGTGGCCACCGATGATGAGGCAATTGAACCATTCAATGTGGTAACCCCCCAAGTCTGAGTTGCGCACTGCTGCGCTAAGCTCATGACGAACCATTCGCCGGGCATTTAGGCGGCTCCAAAGTTTTGGTAAACTGAGTCGCTCCGTGACCTGGCCCGGGACGAGGCAAGACATTTTCGCTGTTGCCGGTCCTGCCATGTCTGTCAAACGGCGAGGGCGCACGGTGGGAAGCCGCCTGGAATTGTGAAGCCATTTGACAGTATGCGTCCTTGGCAGGTAGTCGCTTGCGACTTGAAGGGACCTTTGCCCAGAAGCAAGCAGAGCTTTACTTATATGGTGTCACGGGCTGACTATTTGGCGCTAGAGCACAGTGGCTCTGCGCGGTAATGACACGGCACCCACGTTAATCCAGGCTTCTCTCGGCCGGCTCATCAATATAACGTCACGAAGAGGTCGCCTCAGTGATCATAGCACACTAAACGGCAGGCGCTTTCGCCCCGTGCTGACTTCGCTTCTCTCAGTCTCAGTCAGCGCGGCCGCCCCGGCCGCCCCAGCCCAATCTGTGTGGTCAGTTGTCTCTCCCCTCCAGCAAAGCTGTAAGCGCATGTTTTCTCTTTTTACTCGGTTTGTAAGAGTGTGCATGTTACGTGGCACTGTCTGTATTAGTGTGTCCCCATTTGGGCGTTGATGACTGCACATAATGTATCTTGTCCTAATTTGTTTTGTTATTGTTTCGAGCACTGGTTTAATGCACAGGGTTAGGAAGTGTTCCGCTTAGTATTTTGAGCGTTGTACCGCGTGATGTAGCATGAACCCATTTTGTTGGCTTAGTTTCTGGGTTCGGTACGGTTCGTGTGTTAGCCTCGTTGAAGGCGTTAGGGTTGTTTTCTTTTTTATGTATGTGTGTGTGTTGTCGGTGCACGATGTAGTGTTTTCTTTTTCCAGTGCTTTAACGTTATTTATTTGGTACAGGAACCCCTTAGTCTGCGCATGCGGGACGAAGTGCTTTGTACGTTCTTTTCTTTTTTGCCCCTTTTAGCAGTGAGCAGGGCTAGTTTTCTTCTCTTCTGTTTTTTTTACTCAGGCGCAGTCTTGACGAAAGAGCGAATGCCGAAAAGCGGCGGCTGGGTCGGTCGCGGGAGTGCCCTTCGAGGACTGTCTTTGGCTTTCGCGCGCAGCCAGGGTCGAGAGTTATAGTCTTGTTTTGAAGGTGTCGGATTTCGGCCGTCCGCGGCCCCGGTGTTCGGGGCGAGCAGCGCGTACTGGAGGCCGTTTGCGTGAACTGTGTGCGGTTGGGAGAGCAGGCCAGACTTTGGGGGACCATATACTCAATGCCAACGGGAGGTTGTGTTTTCCTGGAAAACGCGGGCCGGGCGTATGCTACGAGTGGGTCGCACCGCGTTGTGGCGAAGGAACTTGGCCCCGGTGGCACGAACACTGTGACACGCATGTTGTGCGGGTATTCGTGAGTGCGTGTGGTGTGTGCTTCTGCCGGCTTCAGCGAACCCAATGGTGCATTCCGCGAGTGGCTTCGGCTTCGTCCGGTGCGGGCCGCCATCACGTGGTGTCTCGTCGGTGTGGTGGAGGGTCCGCAGGTGCCCGTTTCTGGAACTTGACCGAGCCCGGAACAGTTACGCTGACTATGGGGGTTCAACGGCATGTAAGGCTGGCGAATGCAGCCGGGCTGCCCGGCACCGACGAGAACGGGACGGGCGGCCAGTTGCGAGCTGCGGAAGAGGTGCCCTCTCCAGATGTGGACAATGTGGTGCCATATCGGAACCGCACCATGCGTCATCGGCACCACGGCTGTCGTCCGGCAGCTGCCTCGCTCGCGCTGGGCGGCAGCCACCACCCGCGCCGCTCGTCGCTCTTTGGCGGGGCACCCATCGAGTGCCACGGGAGGTATACACCTGAGCGGCGCCATCGCGGTCATCATACCTGTCGGCTGGCTGCTCCAGCCGCATGTCCTCCTGGCTGGTACCCCCCCTCGTGGAGCTGCTATCTCGCGCAGCGGTGAGGTCGTTCCGGCACTGGTGCCCACCATCTTCTCTCCTCGATTTTCCACAACGAACGTTTCCCCGAAAAACTTTTGTGCTCCCAACCGCCGAACTTTGCACAAGCCCCGCGGAACGGTGTCTCCCGAATTTTTTTTGCAAATATTATTTTCGCACAGCAGCGTAGTTTGTATAGCATGCCTGTGCCGTCTCTTTTGTCCCAATTCTTTATTGTCGTAGTGCGTGTTTCTTTTTTCTTGTAATCCTATGTAGCATAGTATCGTCCTGCATGTATATACTATTATTACCATTATTGTTATTATCATAGTGTCGCGTTCATTGCAATTGTATATTTCAATAGCTTCCTTTTGTGTATGCCTGTGGAACCGATTATGTATCTCAGTGTCGCGTGTAGTTTCCTGTGTGTATCATTCGTGCTGGAGGGGGGTAGTGTTGGTAGTGTAGTTTGTAAATATTTTGTATGGGCTGGGGACTGAGACTGCTCTGTGCATGCATTCTTTTCTACTCTTTGCCGTCTTTTGCATGCCTGGGCGATGGCCGGTCAACTCTTCTCAGACCGGCGAGGGCATTTAAGGAGAGGGGAGTGTGGGGATCCTGACGCCCAGGCCATTGCGCGATCACTGGGTTTGTGCCATCACGCGGCGCTTTTCCCCTCTCTCCTCCGAAATTCCGGCTCGTCTTGGCGCCTCTGTGTAGAGCCGAGCCGTCTCTCGAACTCTTGCGTGAGGTGAAGCCTGCAGAGACCGTTGCGGCGATAAAACACTAGAGAGTTTTAGCATAGCGGCTCCCGTACGCTACGCAAAGGTTAGCGGGTAGCGGGAGCGGACTGCGCATGCGCGCGCGGGGAGTGCGAGGAGGTTGCCCCTCAGCGGAGGGAAAGAGCGGGCATGGCGAAGGCAGGCCGCGCGGAACTAATCCACCCCACCGTGACGAATTTGCTCTCCCCAGTCGCGCCCCGCTACCCGCCGCCGTAGCGTTAGCGGACGGAGCACGCTATGCTAAAACTCTCTACTGTCACGCAGCGGGCGCACCGCCCTGGTAGCGGAGCTAACCTCACCTCATTGGTCCGTTTGAACGAGGCCCGAGCCCGACTCTCGCGTGGACGCGAACGCGCGCCCTGCGCGGGGGTCCGTTCGGGGAGACGCTTCGAGGACGCCGAAGGCATTGGCCGAAGGTATGTGACGCTTTCTTTACCAGCCGGCTGCGCCGGCGAAAGCCCACCAGCCCTTCCGGCTGCGGCCAGTGCTCAAGGCTGCTCCTGTTGTCCCTACGCTTGCATATAGTAAGGCCGTACCTACCACTCGACGAACACGCCGTGCGGTACGCGCCTGTGAGCGAATGGGCCCCGTCTCCCTCGTTGCTGCGAGCCGATCTGGCCAGCATGGCGATGCGCGCGCGCACAACGTGCGCGCAACCCGGAATTTGCCTTGACAGAAGAGCCCACTGGCTCTGCGCCGACGAAACGTGCGCACTTGCGCGAGGCGCCCCATCGCCCCTTTCACCTAACGGGAAGTACGTCCTGTACTGTAAATTGTGTAATTGGGACTGTAAAATATGTGACTAGAATGTTAGTATAAAATAAACGTCTTCCCTCCGTACCCTGGGCATATTCCTTTGTCGCCCCTTTCTCCACCTGCCCAACAGAGGCGGTGTTAAGTTGGCGCGACGGCGTTTCAGTATCGTGAGCGTGCTCAAATAGCTCGAACCCGCGGTGGTTCCTCGCGGTGTGCATGAATGCCTGCCTTGTGCAAAGCTAGCGTTATGCATATTGTGAGGTAGAGAGACCACAACCCCTACAACTGCCCTTCTTGCTCCGTCCCAAACACTACCTACCACCTCGTCTGGGAATGCCCCTACGCGCCAAACCCCTTCCCTTCCCCATCCCCTGAGCAGTGGGAGCGCGAGCTGGCCAGCTCACGGTGCGAGGACCAAGAACGCCTCATCACTCGCGCCCAAGCAGCTGCGCTAGCTCGCGGCTATCTGGACTGAGAAAGCCACCCACTTTTATGCTCATTAAATGTTTTCCAATCCAATCCAAAATCGGCTCGACAACTTCATCGCTCTCCTCTGCGCCGCGTCGATGGCGGACTGAGCAGGGCAACGTCGCAACATCTATGCATCTGTATTGTTAACCTGTGGCTTTTGTATCTATGTTGTACAACGCGCCCCTTACGTAACACCCCCTGTGGGGTCTTTAAGGAAATAAAGTTAAGTGAATCGAACAGTGGTGACTGAGCTAGAATGGCCCAGTCCCAACAGTGTGTGTGTGTGTGTTCGGGGGGGTGGGGGGGTGGAGAGGGTATCGGTCGCAGACGAGGGCCGCAGTGCACCCAGTTGCTGCCGGTACTTGGCAGCCGTTACAGCAGCGTAGAACTGCTCTGCCGTGCCTTGTGTACTCGAGAACAAAGTTTGTAGACGCGTTTTTCAGAGGCGTGATAGCTTGCACTGACGTCACTGTATTGCCATGTTGGTGGGTTGGTTGCACAGTGGAAATCTGCAGCTCTTATCTCGAGCAACGCGGATGAAGCTGACAGCGATCGATCAAAAAGTGCGGTGACGTCGTTATGTGCAATCCACATGTTTACGAGACGTTCCAAGATAGGAGCTTAAGCGACAATCCCGGGGTCTTGCGTTGGCGTTCATCAATTCAAAACAATTCCTTCACGAGGCCACTCACAGTGCGAGCTTAAACTCCGCGGTATAGTTGCTAGCGCCCCGCCTGTAAACAGTAGTGAAGGTAGGGGAATAATAACCACCGAAATTCATCATCATCGTCAGCGCCCTCATTACACGGTGACATAAACGAGAAGCGGCGAATCGGGTTTCCACTCGAAAGTAAAGCCATTCGAAAGCAAAACGCTCCTCCAGCGGCAAGATGACAGAGCTGTTCGACAAAA
This sequence comes from Haemaphysalis longicornis, assembly GCF_048455015.1. Taxonomy (NCBI): domain Eukaryota; kingdom Metazoa; phylum Arthropoda; class Arachnida; order Ixodida; family Ixodidae; genus Haemaphysalis; species Haemaphysalis longicornis. The sequence goes on along the minus strand of NW_027526422.1, from coordinate 8,366,494 downwards.
TATGCGAGGCTAAACAAGACGCCGCACGCGTTGAACTGGATATTATGATGTCCGATTCACAACTCACAAACGTGCTTAGGTGTAGTCGGATATTTTATTTCCATTGCTGGGGCAAATTCCACCGCCGCGCCTGCACGCCGTAGTGCACGGTGGGGCTATATGCTCACTTGTAAATGGCACTACACGAGACCATATTACTAGCGAACCTGAGCAAAATGTTTCAAAACGAACCTAATAAAACCGTATGGGCGCACGTACATCAGCCAAACTGTCGCTTGAATACGCACAGCTAACGTTACAAACCACGCAGCCGGTTTGACGCGAGTTACGTAAATTAACTGCGACTGTTGAAATGAGCGGTTCGGCTCACGAAACGACTACACAGCGTGACATGCGTCTACGGAAACTTCTGAAGACCGAAAAAGAGAGACTTCAGTACGCCTAGTTCGTGCGTTGTTAGCAGCCTCCACCGCCTCTCCCCTAAAACAATTGGAAGGGAGCAAGCGCAATGAAGCCGCCACGCGTTCAGAAGTCGCGTCAACAAAAATAACTGCGGCAGTCAACAAGTCCCATCAGAGTAGAGCAACTGCGGCCGCGTTTCCCGCCGGGCCCTCACCCCCTCCTTTTTCCCTCTTCACCGTGACCCCTTTGCGAGCGACCGCCGAAAAACGCTTACAGCGCCAAACAGGGACCGGGAAAGGAGGGAGGTGCAGTTTTCGTTGTCTAATTTTACCATCCTTGACAGTTAAGCTGCACAGTGGCACCGCTAAATATTTGCGACTCGTACACGCGCGTCCAGACACGAGCTCGTGATAAAACTTGTTTGCAATACTGTACTCAGAGTGCATATACTCATGAAAACACAGTACTCATGAGTACACAGTATTCACGAGTATTGTACTCATGAGTGCTGTGTACTCATGAGTACTGTATACTCATGAGTACTGTGTACTCATGAGTACTGTGTACTCATGAGTACTCAAACTCATGAGTACTCATACTCATGAATACTATACTCATGAGTACTCACACTCATGAGTAGTGTACTCATGAGTACTGTACTCACGAGTAGTGGACTTACCCCTGTACTCACTCGTCATCGTACTCACTGTTTTTTTCTGGGTGTGCGATCACTCATCATCGTACTCACTCGTGAGTTTGAGTACAAATGAGTACAAATGAGTGTACTCACGAGTGAGTACGCCGACCTATGGGTCTCGCTGGTGATCGAGAAAGTTAAGAACTGGGCAGGCCGGCCGCCAACTGCCCAGAACTCGGCTGACTCGGCGCTCTTCCAGTGAAAAAGGTTCGCTAAGAAATGCTTGAAGCGACCCCTGTTTCGGGTGATCGATTTTTCTGATAAGAAGGTGCGATGTGCAACCTGGAGGCACTAAATAAGCCACGCTTAACTATCCATATGTTTTCCTTCCGAGCATTGAGAGAGAGTGTCAACTGTCTCCCTACCTCAGTTTCAGAAACTCTTGAAATGACCCCCCTTTTGGGCGGAAGATTTTCTGATAAGATCTGCATCCTATCAGTATGTTTACCTTCCGAGCGTTGAGAGAGCGCGAACTGTCCCTATCCCTCGGCGCTTTTTGTGTGTTTTTTAACCAGCAGCAGTGATTCCCCAGCAGCCACTTTCCAGTAATTTTTCTATTGCGTCACAGAATCAATATGTTTGTGTGCTTGGAGGGTGCGGACAGTAAGATACTGCCAAGAAACATCGTGGTATCGTTTAATCGTATCACTTTAAAGGGACACTGAAGTGATATGTAAACATTGCGGGATTACTAGCGCAAATTGTAGCCCGGAGTCCCCAGGCCATGTTTCGACCACTCTGGGCGCGTTTACGCGATTTTATTTAGTAGAAAAATTAATTCGAAAATGCTGTCCTCCTCTCTTTACGCTCGCCCATTTTCTGTGGCGTTTTCGTTTGACGTCAGGAGGTGCCGAGCTCGCAATTGGCTGCGCTACTGCACGGCTCCCCGGCCTTCAGACAGAGTCAGTCGGCCCAGCGTTTCGTCCGCCGGCCGCCGACGGGTCGTCGCAATTCGTTCGCTCAGTTGAAACGAAGCCAGGACACGTTTGTGAATGGAAGAGAATGTGCCTTTCTTTACTTGGTTAGTTTGTACACTGTATCTAGCTCCAAGTCAAGGTCGCTTCACACAAGCGCTGCACAAGCGCACATGCGACGCTTCGCTGACTGGTACGCCAGTAGGAAAATATAAGGCCTCTTGAAGGCGGGAGAAGAGTCAGCGAAGTCAATATAGGTACTAAGGAAATAAAATCAACTGATATTTTTACCGTACAGCGTAAAACTAGGGTGCGGGAAGCACTTTTTTGCGCTGGGCGAACAACCACAGCGGTCAGCAGCACGACTACGCATCTGCGAACGCTTTTCCGTCTACGAAATGCAATTGCTAGACGTGAGCTATTGTAGAAACTCGGGGTACGCTTACTGCACGAGCGCAATACAACAAATAGTCACCTAAGCTGCTTGAAATGCCAAAACTAAATAAAAGTGTAAACGTCCCAAGTAGCACAGAACATTAGAATAACGTTATCTGGAAGTTGCGAAAGTTTAAATAACGTTAAATGTTACGAGGCAATGTTCATGTAACGTTTAAAAAAAACATTCAATGTTTATGTTATGTTAGAAACGTTATTTTTACGTTGAAAACAAACATGTATGTTAACGTTTTGTTCCCAACATTTATTTAACGTTTAGGAAACAACTTAAAACCAATGTTAGAAATACTAATGTTATTACAATGTTCATACTCAACATTAAAGTAATGTAAATATACAAACATTATAATAACGTTCAGGACATGTTCAGGAAACAACTTATCACCAATGTTAGAAATGGTAACGTTATTAAAATGCTCAGGACTCAACATTAAAGTAATGTACAAATTGAAACATTATAATAACGTTCAGGGCATGTTCACGGCAGAACATTAATGGGATGTAAAAATGTAAACATTATTATAATGTTAAGAAGTACCCGCAAAGCAACGTTATAGGTAACATCTTCATTGCAACATTATTACAATGTTCAAGGCATAACGTTGAAGTAATTTTAGAAATTTAACGTTATTAAAATGCTCGAGGTAATACTGCCAGGTAACATAATAAATCTGAACATAAGCATAACATTAATGTTACAACGGCAGGGTGATGTTATGCTTGAAGCATTAGCGAAATGTTCAAACTAATTGCACAATACAACTGGCTTTTACCAAAGTGTTCAGGGGTACAGGGGGTCAAAACAAGTCCTCCCCCCGAAATTTCTCGTGAGGGGAGTGGGGAGGGGGGTCATCCAGGACGGGTGATTCGCGCGAACGTGAATTGCACGCGCCAGATAACGCTTCCAGGCTCCAGCACGTACCGGTCGGTTCTTCTGGCTCCCTCTTCACCATTTTGACATATTAAAGGTGGGGGGGGGGGGGGGGGGGGAGGATATTTCGGGTTATTTCCTTATTTCACATATATAGAACTTTGCATCTCGTGCCGTCGGCGTGTCGCCACCGATTCTGCTATCTTTGGCGTGTCTTCCGCCGCCAACTTCCAGCTCGTTTGAGCAGTTCTGGCGGCTCAAAGCCCCCCCCCCTTCCCCCATCCGATATAAAATCCTGGCTACGCCAATGCTTTTAAAAATCGCAGCCACATTATTTCACTGCTTGACTGCATTTTGACGCCGCCGGAGATGTGCTGAGACAAATGTTGTAAGTGTGTATGCGTGCGTGTTTATTTTGTGTTATGAGCCCAGCCCAGCCCAGGACATGGGCAAGCCAACGTGTTGAGGAGGATAAATTACAGCGCCAATCGTGTCATCAGTTGTGGTTTTGGCCGCTGCGAGTCCGCGCGAAACATTTCTCAGGCAAGGCGGCTTTCCCCTCAGTTGCCTTTTGTTCCCTCAGAGGAATAGCTCCGTCAACAACCGGTCCCATTTATGACCAGTCCTATTGTTGCCCACCGCCGCTCCCCTCGTTTTGCAAGGCGTGTATCATGCGGGTGCGCGCGGCGGGTGGGGGCTTGCTCCCCCTCTCAAGACCTGCAGGGGAAGTGCGTCAAAAGCCTGTTCTTGTGTCTTGTATTCCGGCGTGAGGCTGCCTGATATTTTCTTTTCTGTCATCTGCACCGAGCGCAAGAAAGAGCGACAGCACAGAGCAGCAGAAGGTGTTTTGCGACATCGAGAAATACACTTGTTGCCGGGAAACAACGATTTGCAAGTCAAATGCAGGTTACTTCAAATATACACGAAAGCACGCTTTTAACTATTTTCAGTAAGCATCATATGAAGTTAAATTTATTTTAGGAATTGACTAGGAATGATTAGGAATGAATGACTAGGAATGAATAGGAATAGAAAAAAATGAATAGGAATTGACAGTGTTATGTGTAATTTTTACATTCCTGTCACGTTTGCACCGCAAATTCTGCGCCATTGAAGCAGAAAACAAAAATGCGAGAGCTGCTTCTTATCAATGCGGCGATCGAATTAACACCCATTGGATGATTTGGTAGATCTGTAACGAACTCACACCTACAGTGAAAGCCAGAGTTGCCCTGCGCATGCAACGCGAGACTGCGACACCGCAGTTTCGCGTTATTTTGTTTCGCATTAGCCATACAAAGTACAACAGCATTGTTATGGTGCATCAGCCACAGAGGAGGAGGAGGATAAACTTTATTGGGAGCATCGTAATGTGGTGTGGGGCCCTCATTCCAGGACTCCATTGGAGATCCCTGCCGCTACGGCCCTTTCCACCAGCCTAAGCTGGGAATCGAGACCGGAGCTGGACAGCTCCTTCTCCCACTGCTCACGGGAAGGGTGCGCGATTCTTGGAATTTCGGGGTTTGCCGAACACTCGGAAGAAGACACGAACGCCAGTGCCTAGCCTGCTCGCACGTGTGCTAAATTGTAGCCAAAACAACACGCTGGGCGCGCTCAGATCGACTCTGAGGTGTACATGTATTGAAAAGGAAGAAGCCGAAGCTCTGGCGTTCTTGGTCTGCGCGGGGCCTTCTGTTCTGTAAATACGCCTTGTTGGTTGATGGATTGTAGGGTTTAACGCGCCGATGCAACGCAGGCGATGAGGCGCGCCGTAGTGAAGGGCTCCGGATTAATTTTGACCACCTGGGGATCTGTAACGGGCGCCTAAATCTCGTACGCACGGGCGTTTTTGCTTTTCGCCTCCATCGGAAAAGCGGCCGCAGCGGCCGGGAATCGAACCAGCGTCCTCGTGCCCAGCAGCACAACGCCTTAGCCACTGAGCCACCAAGGCGGGTGTAAATACGCCTTGTAAATACATCTTCGTTTCACGTCTTCCTCTCTGTAACATTTTGGTGGCGGTTGCTAACCATATATCCATGCTCCTGGTTATAAGTTTAGTCGGGAAATCGACTTCATGATGTCGATGGGCGGTGGACCCTAGGTGAAATCAAGCACCGGGACCCTTGCGAAGTATCTAACCAAGCTGTACAGCCTTCCTTTGTAGCCGCATAACTGTATTTCTAGAGTGGATTTCAACTTTTAATATCTACGTATATAAACTGCACTCCGCTGTCGCTCCAATTCCTCCCCATAGCGCTGCGCTGGCGGCATGATTGCTGCCTAAATATTTTGATGTCTGCTGCTGCGGTGTTGTTAATTTACTGCAAAAGCTATAATGTTTGACAACTGTATTACCTTTGATGAAACTTCATAAAAATATTTAGGCGACGAAATTGAAACTTTGAAAACTTCCCTTTGCGGCAGACGTAATCAATTCGTCAATTTTGATGCAAGCCTAGGTTTATCCGCCGTGTAAAAGCACGCACCACGTGGAAATATAGAGTTACGCGTACAGTTAAACCTGTATGTAAAGAAGTTGATAAAAATTCAAAATTTTCGTTACATGCAGGTTTTCATTATATGCAAGTTTCGATTTAAGGCACCCGTAAATGAAGCCGAAACTAAATCAGAATACTTGACATCAGGGACAGTGAACTCTCCCTTCAAGAATTTATTTCAGAGTGAAAAAAATGCTCTATTTGCGGCTTCTGCTTTTCCACGAAGTTTTTCAGTACACGGCAGTCCAAAGAATCAAGGTCACTTATACCCCTGTATTCGCAAGCGTAACGTAACTATCAATTTTGCCTTTTGACACTCTTCGCTGCTTTAACCAGTTTCAAGGAGCAAACGTGTGCTGAAAGGGCGCCTTTTCGCGAACTTGATGCTATTTAATTGTGCACTCAAACTTTTTGAGAAGGTGCTAGCTGGGATGCTGTACCGAACGACAACGTTGATCCTTTTTGCCTGCGGAGACGGCACCTGAAATTGCGAGCTTGTCTTGAAAAGACAAATCTTTTTGTTTTCTAGTAGCAGAACTCATCACCAACGAACCTACACCTCAGAAATCAGTGGAGACGCGCGAATATACTCACCGACAGTTGGGCCTAGCACCTAAGCGACACCACACTCACATTGGAAACACACGGTAGTTTGCAGCGCGGGCAATGTTCGCTAAATTAGTGCATATCTCCAGCCAATTTTTCAGAAAAAGTGCAAAAAACGATGGCTCATCAGCGTAGCGAATTCGTTACATGAAGGTGTAACTGTTGCCATGCCTTCGTTATATACAGGTCAGGTCGAAAACGCATCGTTTTCAATGAGGCTGGCAATGGGGATTTGAAAAACTTTGTTAAATCCAGGAATTCGTCACATGGAAGTTAGTTACATCCTGGTTCAAATGTAATTGAAATGACCTCTTTTTTCCCATTTTGTGCCTTGCAGACATTGTGCTAACTCAAAGCCCGAATTCTTCTCACAGGCAAGGGCAAGACGATTAGGAAGTATTCGAGGCCTTATAATCAGCCGAAGCGCAATGTTTAGCCTCCAATTACGCGAACTTCGTTTAAAACCTTGAGTTGCGTTTGTTGTTGAAAAGCTGCGTACCCATATTTTTCCCATCATCGTGTGCGGCGTAAGGACACGAAGCCCTCGAAAAATGGGGAGGGTGAGGGAAGAGGGCGGGGGGGGGGGGGGGGGGAAGGGGGGTGGAGCCTTTCAGCGCCCACTTTGTTGGCGCCTATGCCATCGAGCTAATTTGAAACGAATCATCCGATCTCAGTGTCTCCCTGTTACTGTTATGACGGGGTCTGGGACATTTCGGTGAAGCACGTTTCGGCGCACGGGCTTTCCGATGCACGGACTTCTCGGTTCAAAGGCATTTCGATGCGAAAACATTTTGAAGAACAGATATGGTTACTCGTAGTGTGCTCCTAACGTGTCACGATGGAAGAAGACAACGACGGTAGAAAACGACGACGAAGCGTTTGAGTACGCAAGCAGTGCACGTGCAGTTTTCTGGAAACAGCGGTAATAAGACAACGCCAGCGGTGCGCTAGCTGTCTCGAGCAGGTGAGAGAGAGAGAGAGAGAAGGAACTTTATTTGAGCCCAAACTGGTAGAAGGAAGGGGGTGACAGGGAGGAAGTCACCTAGCCTTCCCCGTTAGATGGCGGCCATGAGCCCGTGGGCCCTAGCGGCATCTTCCGCCAGCTGGACTAGTAGTTGTTGTACGTCGGGGTGAGAGCTGAGCAAGGCGGCCTCCCATTGCTCCTGAGTCCTGATGTTTAATGCTCTATTAGGGGAACGAGGTTTCTGTGGGCATGCCCATATGATGTGTTGTAGGGTGGCTTTGTCTGAACACCACTTGCATCTGTCGGAATACGTGTCTGGGTAATATCGGTTGTGGAGAACAGGGTTGGGGAAGGTGTTCGACTGTATTCGTCTCCACGCAACCGACTGCCATCTGTTGAGGGAAGAGTGTGGTGCAGGGTACTTGAGGCGACTCAACCTGTAGTGGTGCGTGATCTCCCTGTACGTGGCCAGCCTGTCTCTGCTCCCCGTGAACGTAGGCCCGATGTCTCCGTCGAGGTCAGCCTGGTTGCCGAAATCTCGGGCTGCCTCGTGAGCCAGTTCATTCCCCGGCAGGGACGAGTGCGCTGGTGTCCATACAAGGCGAACATGCCTGCATCTGTCGCCAATAAACGTAGAAAGAATTTTGGCCGCTGGCCGGGATATTCGTCCCGCCAGGAAGTTTCTTATTGCTGTCTTGGAATCAGACACAATAATTTTGGCTTCCGTGCTAGCTATTGCGAGCGCAATAGCCGCTTCTTCCGCCACCTCAGGGTGCGTCGTCATGATTGTGCCCGAGGTCACTGAGTTTCCTTGCTGGTCTACTACGGCTACGGCCGCAGCCGGTCGGTCGTGATAATCCGCAGCGTCCACATAGAGGACATGTGGGTTCCCGCACAGCTGCCGGTGAAGTGCAGTAGCTCTGGCGGTTCTTCTGTCTTGATGATGATCCGGGTGCATATTTCGTGGTATGGGAGAACAATGGATGTATGATCGAGTGCTGTCATCCAGAGAGCATTTGATACCGTGTTGAGAAGCGAAGGGGATGCGCAGGGACTTTAGAATTGCGCGGCCAGTCTCGCTGCACGAGAGCCTGTGCAGCTATGCCATCCTTTGTGCTTCTACTAGCTCTTCCAGGGTATTGTGCACACCCATTGCTTGGAAGCGCTCCGTGGATGCCATGACGGGTATTCCTACAGCTTGCTTGTAGGCTTTCCGGATGATGCACTGGAGCTTCTCTATTTCTGCTCTTTTGAAGTCCAGAAAAGGAGCCACGTATATGATGCGACTTATAATAAAAGCATGAACCAGGCGGAGTAAATTTGCCTCCTTGAGGCCGTGGTGTTTGTTAGCTATGCGGGCTATAAGTCGGCTGATTTGCTCCGCACTAGATTTCAACGTCGATACAGTAGCTGTGTTGGCTCCATTTGCTTGAACACGAAGGCTGAGTACGCGAATGCACTCGACGCGTGGAATCAGGCTGCCATGTATATACACTTGAATGTTCGGGACGTCTTTCTTTCTTCTTCCCTGTTTGGGAGGTTGGTAGGAAAGGATCTCCGATTTTTGAGGTGAGCAAGCAAGACCTCTCGGGGTAATGTAGGCGTGGACTGCATCGGCAGCTTGCTGCAGCCTTTCCTCCAGGTCCCCATCACTGCCTCCAGTCGCCCAGATTGTAATATCATCTGCGTAGAGGCTATGTTGGATTCCCGGGATAGCCTCTAGGAGTGGAGGCAGCTTGATCATGGCGACGTTGAAGATGAAGGGCGACAGTACGGATCCATGTGGTGTGCCCTGACTCCCCATTTGAATGAGCTCCGATTCAAGTCCTCCCAGGGTGAGACGTGCCGTGCGATGAGACAGAAAATCCTTGATGTATGCATAGGCACGGCGCCCGACTCCAAGCTCGGCCAGATTGTATAGAATGGCATCGTGTCTGACGTTGTCAAATGCCTTGGTGAGGTCCAGTCCAAGTATAACTCTAGTGTCAAGGTCCGAACCTTGAATGTCCAAGATCTGGTGTTTTAGTTGCAGCATAACGTCTTGCGTGGAAAGCTTGGGCCTGAAACCCACCATCGTGTGAGGAAACAAGTGGTTTGTCTCCATGTGCTTGTACAACCTATTCAGCACCACGTGCTCCAGAAGCTTGCCCAGGCAAGACGTAAGAGAAATAGGCCGTAAGTTCTCCAACTTGAGTTCCTTGCCCGGTTTCGGTATCATGGAGATCTTAGCTGTTTTCCAGGCGGGCGGGATTTGCCCTCGTTCCCAACACTGGTTCATGTACCGTGTGAGGGCGGCTATGGAAGGATCGTCCAAGTTAGTCAGCAGTTTATTCGTGACTCCATCCGGGCCAGGCGCCGATTTGGTCCGGAGATTCGTTAGTGCAGCTCGAATTTCAGCCTCCGTTAAAGGCCTGTCGAGTTCGGAGTTTTCAGGACCAGTGTATTCTGGCAACGGCTCTGGGTCTCCCTCTTTAATGTAGAGGTCCTTAATAGTTTTCAAAAGTTGCTGCTCATCACCGCCATATGTATGTAGGAGAGCTAGCAGGTTATTACGCTGTACCGTTTTACCTCCGTTTGGGTCCAGGAGGCTTCTTAACGTATTCCACGTGCTGATTTTCCCCATTTGGCAATCCATGCGGTCGCATACAGTATGCCATTGCTGATTCGTGAGATAGTTAGCGTGTGCTTCAATTTCCCGATTCAGTCTTGCTATCTCCTGCGAAGGGGGCGATTCAGTTTCTGCTTGTGGAGCCGCGCCTGGATGCTGGCTTTAGCCTCCCACATGTGTAGAAGTCTGGAGTCAGCCTGCCATAAGTCTGCCTCTTCGGGTATAATGTGTGTGGCCAGGTCAACATGGCTTTGTAGCTCCGAAATCCACTCATCCAAGTCTTCGATCGCTGCCCCATCTGGTTCTACGTTTGCTTCTCGTAATTTCCGGAATGTGTCCCACTTGGTAATCATATGTCGTCTTCCCATTGATTTAGCTGGTCCGGTCTGGATAATTGTTTCGACTATGTAATGATCACTTCCGAGGTTTCTACGCGTGTTGTTCCAGATGGCCTCCTTGATATTTTTTGTGAAAGTGAGGTCCGGGGTGGTGTCCCTTGTGACGCTGTTACCCACCCTTGTGGGGTATGTAGGGTCAGTGAGCAGGGTCAATCTTAATGACTGCGCATCTTCCCATAATATTCTTCCTTTCTTGACCTCTCTGGGGTATCCCCACGCCGGGTGTGGGGAATTAAAGTCACCAAGGACAACCACAGGTTGACGTCTGGCTAGGTCCATAGTTTTTCTGAGAAGCTTGGAGAAGGAGTGCGTCTTACTAGGGCTGCTATACACATTTAAAACAAAGAGACTACCTCCGCCTTGTTTCCGCCCAGAAATAATTTCAGTTAACACATTTTCTGGTTCCTCGATGTCCGTTGAATGCTGGATGACTGGGATGTTTCTTCGAATGAGGGTTGTAACTCCCATACGTTTTTTCCTGTGTGCCAGCGAGGGGGAGGAACTGAATGGGCTAAAGCCCGTAAGCTTCGCCTGGCCATTAGTTTCTTGAAGGGCTATAACATCAGGATTGTTAGGTGTGAGCATATTGATGTATTGTTGCAAATTTCCTCGTTTGTTTTTGAAACCTCGGCAGTTCCATTGCCAAATTCGATATGTTTTATTGCGGTTCTGCTCCATGACGGTCGCCAGTAGACTCAGATTTCTTGGGTCCTTCCGCTACAACATTAAGAGGACGCATGTACATTTTTGTTGCCCTTTGTGGGCCGGCGTTGGATGTAGTCTGTTGCATACGTGTGATGGTGTCTTCTATGGCGACAAATTTGGCGCTCCAGGCTTCTTGCTGCTTAGTGAAGGTGTCGGCTAAGGCCGTAACCATGCTGCCAATTTTGTTGATTTGGCCTACAAGATTATTTTCCAGATTCAAGAGGTCTTGCTGTTGGGCGGTGCCCTGAGGAATATCCGCGGCTTTCCTTTTAATCGGAGGAGAGGTGTTTTCGGAGGCGCACACGATGTTGGCAGTTGGTGGAGAGGGGGTGAGGGAAGTTACGTTAGCTGCAGTTGTCTGGTTACGCTTCAGCATAGCAATTTCAGCTTTGAGCTGCCTGTTTTCCTTTAGAACCAATTCGAGGGTTTGTCGAATGCGAGTGATTTCCTCGCCTGCAAGGGGTGGGGTATCATTTTTCTTCGTACTTGTTACTTTGTGTGCGGTGTTACCCTGAGAGGCCGCCGTTGCCCAACTCACCTTAGCGTCGAGGCTGCCTTCCATCTTGTTCTTCTGAGATGCCGAGCGTGAGGCGCTGCGTTGTTGTCGCCCCCTTCTTCTGGACTGGGAGCGTGAGCGTCGTCCAGCTCCCTCCGTGTTGTGCGGGGTTGCCAACGGCGGGAAGGCTTCTGAGTGCTCTGTCTCTTTTTGTCCTCTGGTTTCTTCGACTCCACTGCCGCGTCGTTGATGCTGGAGGCCTTGTTGCTGTCGGAGCCATTCGCGCTGCCTCAACACGTAAGGTGTCTTGTAGCGCTGTTTGCACTTTTTGTCCCCTGTAGGATGTCCTTTCCCACACAAGGCACACTTCACCACACACTCGTGTTCCTCCATGGGATTTGCAAGACCACATGCGCCGCAGAAGGACTTGTCTGGGTACGGGCAGACGTCCATGCGATGTCCGACTTTGCCGCACGCTGCGCACACTTCCTGTTTCTTTTTGTGCAGGAAACACCGGTATTCTGCTCCGCGGTAATAGACAAAGTAGGGCACTTTTGTACCCGCAAATGCTATAATCACTGAGTTCGTCTTCCCCATTCTTCTGGCGTGCAACGCTGTGGGGTTCCTCGAGTAGATTAGGCTTCTCGCTATGTCTTCTGCCGAGTCGTAGCTTGGTACGTTATGGATGACTCCTTTCACTGAATCCTCGGGTGACGTGGTATAAGCCACAGCAGCGTACTGTGCTTCTCCTATTTTCAACTCGGAGATCTTTGCATATTTTTCCGCTCGAGCGAGCGCCGGCGTACTCACGATTAGGATGTTTTGTTCAGGATTGGAGCGTAGGATGTCTTCAGAGGCTTGGGCCAATGTGAAGCCCGCAGACTGCAGAATGCTGTCGCGCAGCTGAGCGTCGCTCACCTGTGTGACATTCAGGCCCTCTCGAGGACGAATGACGACTTTGATGTCGTCCTTGGGTAGGCGAGGGTACTTGGGGCGGTGCTGCGGAGGTTGTTTCCTCATGCGTTCACGTGACTGGTGTGATGATGAGCCTGGCTCCCGGACCGAGACATCTGCCAGGCGCTTGGCGTCCTGCTTGAGTTGCGCCAGGGCGCGACCGAACTTTCGCCGATGGCTGGGGAGCCATCCGCTGTCGTCTTCGTATTCCTGTGCCGAGATAGTCTCGCCTTCAACCGTGGTAATCATTCGCACTGCTGTTCCCGCAGCGTATGCGGTGCTCCCCTGGGCAGGCGCTGGGCTTTTCGCCTCGCCCGAGAGCACACTCCCGCTGGGTGACGTCATCACCGCGAGATGATGCCTCGCCGCAGCCACCACTAGGCTTACCGCCGTGGGCAGCGCGGCCGGGGCTGCGTTCGGCGATTAAACGGCAGCAGATGGATGGATCTTCATGCGGGTGGTCCCCTCAGGTGGATCTCGACCTTAGGAAGCTTGACCGATGATCAGGAACAGGTGAAACAAAGGATTGTCGGCGCTAGCGCAGGAAAATCACAGAGCTCATGCGAAGGATGACAGCTCCGTTCGGCCCCCTAGCACGTGCCCTCGAGCAGGTCATGTAAAATACATTTGTTGGTACTAGCCACCTACTTCGGACTGGTTCTTGTATGCCTTATTTGCTTTGAACGTATTGTTGTATTTTGATTTTGGTAAATCATATGTCGTGAATGACTATTTACTGCACTTACTGAATTTTTTTATTATATTAATGCCGCGTTTCAAAAGTTTATCTTACGATTTGTGTCCATTGTTAGGTTTTTCTTTAACACACTTCCAGCAACACCTATTATAAAGCAGATTTATTTTACTCGTTGCGGCTTATTTCCTATTAAGTTGTGGTTCTTTGGGCAGGGGAGAGATTGCTCTAGATTCACTCAGAAAACATTTTAGAAAACATTAGAAAGAGCAGTTTCTAGCAGTAATATCCCGTAATTTGCGTAATATTCCGTGATTTACTGTGAAATGATCTCCTATTATTTCTAGTCGTGAGACTATGTAATTTTCGGAGCCGTTTAACGGCATGGTGATTGGCTGACAACCCCAGACATTTTCGCCAATGTCACTTGGGTCACCCATCCAGTGAAATACTTGGGTATTCCACTGGAGTTTTACAGAGACAGCGAGCCCTACTGGCGTGCGCAAGCTCAGGAGCTGCGTGAGAAAGCGAATAAATGGAGAGTCAATGGTTTGTCTATGTTTGCTAGGGCAACTGTGTGCAACATTTTTCTGGCTAGCAAATTATGGTATGTTATGCAAGCGCTGCATTGTTCTCGGGTGAATATACAACGACTTCACCGCGTGTTCGCTGTATTTGTGTGGGCTTCTACTTGGGAGAGGACCAGTCGAATGAATTTGTTTCGACGAACCCGCGATGGTGGCTTAGGGCTGACGCACCTTTTTGTAAGACAGCTTGTGAATCGATTTCTGTTTTTGCGGGACGTTCAAGACCCTTTTCTGCGCACAGTACTTCAGGTGCGGCTAATGCGGGCTTTGCCCGAATCCGTAGTTTCTACGAGTAGTATGACAGGGGGCATCTACGTATACTTTAAAGAGATTGTTGTGTCATCCCGGTTTTTGTTTGCTCGATTTTCGATGCACTATTTGGCTAATGTCACGCGGAAAAAATTATATAAGGATGTATGCGATGTGGTCATACCTGTACCAATGTATAGAGTTTTATACTGTGCAGGCCCAGGACAAGATGTTCTGAAAAGGGTTAAGGGAATGGAAGTATCACCAGGAGCGAAGTCTTTCTTCTTTAAACTACACACGGGTACGCTATCAGTTGCAACATGGATGGAGGGTAAGGGGATTTCTATGCCATGGGGAACTGACTGCTCTATTTGCAAACAACCGGAAACGGTGGAGCATGTCTTTCTCCATTGTTGGGCAGCAGTGTTTCTATGGGATGTCCTCCAAAGGACACTGCGAAAGGACTTTCCACTGAACCCACATGGAATACGGTTTTTATGTATCGAGAGAGAGGATGGGGTGCCGTACGATCTCGTCATGTTGTTGGGCCTGCACAGTATTTGGCGGTCGCGCATGACATGGCTCAACTGTGATGTAGACGCGCGGCCGACGCGACAATATTTCCGCGAAACTGTTTCTAAGTTCATTGAAATTCAGAGAGCGAAGTTTTCGGTTCCTGAGTGGTTGCCAAGGGTGGAACCCCTCGCCATGCTTAGGGAATTTTAAATGACAACGCCAGTCCATCATGGCATGGCGGCCTTTTTGTAGATTGTGTGTTTTCTGTAGTACCTTTATGTTGTGTTGCACTGTCGAAGACCGGCAATAAAGAAAGAAAAAAAAGGTCTCGTGGCCTAGTCGTCTGTGGCGCTAGGTGTGTTGTCGCAAGTATTTCGCAAATCACGAGTTCGAGTCCCCACGGGTACGTGCTTTTTTTTTTTTTTTGTACGTTAACTTTTTCGTTTTCTGCCGATGTTTTCTACATTGAGTTCACCTTTTTTTTTGGGCCGCAACGTTCATGGCTCCACGAACTAGTTCACAGAACGCGCGCAGGCTGGCACTGGCGCGCTAGCGAGTTCTCGTTGGCGTGCTGTTGCCATAAGCACCGACTGCTTGCGGGCAGTGGGCACAGGCCAGAATGAACAGACCCTTGGCCTGGTGCGAACACGCTTTTTACGGTACAGGCATGAGTGAGGCAAGCTCCAAATATGGGGGAAAAGCGCATGACATTTGGGCGTCTGCGTACGCGGAGGGCGTCCTTGCACTGCGTAGGCCTCGGCTAGTGAATGCTACGATTCCAAGCCGTCCTGGGAGGCTTATCTTTATGCATTTTCACAGCTAACAACATGGCAGAAGCGCGGTACGATGATTACTGAGTTATTGAGAATTCCCATCCAACAACGCCACCAGTTGTGTTTTACAGAACCGAAACCGAAACCGAAACTTGTTTGGTTGCTCACCTTGGGCATCGTCCAATCACGGTGCCCGCTCCTCCTAACGTCACAGCTTTAGTTGGTGCGGCCGCCGCAAACCGCGCATGGTAGTTTTTCTAGAGTGCCTAGAATATTCTCGTTTTTCTTCTTTCGCGCTTTGTAAAATAATTACCGATTTGTCAACCGGATAAACGATGAAAAGTGTGCTAATTTGAGCCAGTCTACGCAGTCCAAGCAAAAACGGGAGCTTGACAAATTCACTTCAGTGTCCCTTTAATGCTAACGTGCAGTTGAAACATAGTTAAAGAGAGTGAAATGCTGGGCTTGTTGGTTCATACTGTTGCAAAAAAGAAACCAGCGGCAAGCACACGCAGGACAAGAGAAGGAGGGACACAAACACAACGCTGGGACACAAACCCAGCGTTGTGTTTGTGTCCCTCCTTCTCTTGTCCTGCGTGTGCTTGCCGCTGGTTTCTTTTTTGCAACAGTTGAAACATGTACTGAAGTATTTTTATTCCAGACGGTCACTCTAGCGCAAAATTGGTGTTTTTCAATATTTCTTGAGCTTTTAGGGTTCGAATGCGTCTTTTGTGGCTAGTACGGAGCTTAGTTTAAAGGCGAGTTATTTTAATTAAATTGAAAAAAAGCTCGTATCTTCATGCATGGCCCGGGCCCTTTCAGGTGAGCTGTGCTCCTATAAAATGCATGTTACGTTAGGTGGCATTGTCGCTAAACTTTAATTTAATATTTTCTGTGCCCTGTTTTTTTAAAAGATAGCAACATGAGCTGGGTTCTTAATTTCTACGCGTGCATGCAAACTGTTCTCAAGCCAGGGCAGCGAGCTCAGAAGCCATGAAAGGAGACAATGAAGTATCGAGAAAACACTTTATTTCCAGAATAGCGAAAGAAAGTATGAGACTCAAAGTTCTGGTGCAACAAGACCCGTCGGTTGCATCCAAGCCGTAAATCTGCGATACTTTTCGGTCGGGTGCTTACTTGAAACAGAATGAAATTTTGCAAGATTCTGGCGCTTAGTACACTTTGCAAAAAGCCTGAAATACAAAAAGACCACATTAGAACCTAGAAAATCAACAATCACCGATGCTTACAAAAGTGCGGGGAAAGGTCACCAAACAGTGCTAATTGCAAAATCAAAGGTCATGGTACACGTATGGAAGCTCAGAAACTAGGTCTTTACAATTTTATCGCTTCACATGGGCGTCAGCAATGTTAGCTAACATTGATTGATTGATTGTGGGGTTTAATGCGCCGATGCAACGCAGTTACCCAGAGATGTTGCAAAAAAAACTTTACTGTGTACGGACTAGGGTAGTATGTCAATTGCCTAAAACCGACAGAAAATGCAGGAAGATATTGCAGGCACGTTATACATGGATTGATTGATAGATTGATTGTGGGGTTTAAAGCGCCGACGCAACGCAGTTACCCACTGTAGAGATGTTGCAAAAGAAAATTACTGTGTACGGACTAGGGTAGTATATCTGTAATTGCCTAAAAGCGACAGAAAATGCAGGAAGATATTGCAGGCACGTTATGCCCCTTCAGCAGGCCAATGTTGCTTTCCTTCCCCTTCAGTTTGATTTTGGCAGTGCTTCTAGCTGTGGTAAGCACCAAAAAAAGAGAAACAAGCCTTCTTTAATTCCTTTTACTGTTTTTCTGTCTCCCCTCCTTCACAAAGCAAACCTATAATAGGCCTCCAAGGTTGATTACAGTCGTTGCTGCTGCCGAAGACAAGCTAGATACCACATGCGAGTGCCGTTGGAGTGGTCTTTCACGGTCCGCTCCGCTCCAACAGCAAGCGGAAGCGCCATTGCGCATGCGTGGCGCGCTTGGCTGGCTTGGCCGCGAACGGCATTGGCTCCGGTTGCGCTGAGCGGGCCGCCGATACCGGAGCGGAGCGTCGAAAACGGTCAGCTAAAAGCCTTAGAGCGTGGGGCCAAACAAAAAGAAAACACCTCAAAACACAGGAAAGAATTGTGACAGGGTTTTTTTTTTTTTTTTTTTGCTTCTCATCAGGTAGCAAATAAGAAACGCATTCACGCAGAGTGAAGCTATGCCGAACAACATTGCTCACGCTATACAAACTGCCTTTAATACGTGAACTGCTCTCGATGTGAACTTTTGCTATTTCCGGTAGTGAGACCTCGTTAAACCGCACCTGACGTGGACGCGAAGAATTTACGTACTATCCGGCACTACGGTTTATCCGAATGCATTAGGTTAAAGGGAAACTGAGTCAAGCATTCGGCCTAACTGCGTATAAAAAGAAACTACGGCTTATGTGGGTAGGGTTTAAAGAGATTCCACTGTACTTTGTATTGCCCATCAGCGTATTTCAGTGCACACTGCAATTATGCACTGCGGCAGTTGTGGAGTGCAAATAAAGTACACCCCTGTGAACATGGGCGCCAGTAGGGGGAGGTGCAAAAGGGGCACTTGCCTACCTCCCCTACTTGCCTACGCTGAACTCTCCTTTACATGTTATACTCGGCAGTCTTGTTTACCTTTTCTTTTACGCCATCCAGGGCCAAATCCTGGACACGTTGCCTATGATGACAACACTTTCACTTAGCACAGGACAAATTACCCGCGCAAACACTTCGCATCAATGACTGTCCCTATCCGCTTTCCTGGCAATTCATTTTTGAATCTGTTCGCACTCCTCGTGAGAATAACTTGATATTGTTTGCACTTTTTTTTTTTCATCAATTTCAATGAGCGCCACTATGATTTGCTACAATACCGTTCGAAGCATAGCATACAAGATATCGACACAGTACTTGAGGTCGCTCGAGCCGACAGAGCCAGCGAGCCACATCGACTGTGCACAAACGACAAAGGCAGTGCTCCGGTTTCGAACAGGGTTTAATGATGTCGATACAGGCACAGCCACGGACAGCTCGACTCGAACGGCATTCTGGAGGGCTCGATGACACCATCCTGCTCGGCGGTGGCCGGGACGCATAGCCAGGAGGCGGTCTGCAACAAAAGGCAAACCACGTTAGAAATGTCAAGTTTTGGGAGGTCATCACTGCTTACCGAATGCGGGGTCCAGGATTACGCCGACAGGAACGGGAAGGGACGCTGAAAGGCAAAGCAACACAGACGAACAGCGACAGAACAGCTTTTATTACCCGGAAACACCTCTGTACAAAACACGCGTCGTCGAGCTAGATAGGACAGATGGAGACGTGTACCTGCCTAGCCAGAAGAGTAGTGCGTGTTTGCGTGAAGGATAAAGTTCAGTTAGACACGACACAAAGGTCAGGGAAAGGGGAAAACGGAGGCGGTGCCGGACGCGAACCTGAAATGGAACCGAGGACACCAATTCCAGCACTCGCCTTTGCCGCGACCCCAATTTGGAGCCGTGGACCGCAGAGCTGCGTTCCGTGCTTCAGTGGTGCTCGCTGGAGGTGGCGACTATTCCGAACGCCGCGTGAACCGAGGACGTGCGAGCGGAGGCGTTATCAAAGTGCATACCTCGGCTACCGCGGCGTTCGGAAAGGAAGACTGACTCTCACCAAAGCTTAATGGGACTTCCGAGCTAAAGAGTCGCACGCTCGAGGCAGCGACGAAGGGCTCCCAACCCCGCCACTGCGCCGCTGTCCCGAAAACTACAGCCTAACGAGCACCGCAAAGC
Source organism: Haemaphysalis longicornis (assembly GCF_048455015.1). NCBI lineage: Eukaryota > Metazoa > Arthropoda > Arachnida > Ixodida > Ixodidae > Haemaphysalis > Haemaphysalis longicornis. Next base: position 8,347,304 of record NW_027526422.1, on the reverse strand, counting down.
TTTGGTGATAGCCGGTGTCCCTGCGTCGCGACGGCCCACAAAACGTCCGGCTCCGAGGCGAATGTGCGCTCGGTTTGGAAGATTCAAATACGCGAAAGTTTGACGTCGCGAAAGAATATGATACGAAAGCCGGTTTTGTGGGCACGCCACTCGTCGCCCCGGGCCTTCGGCCACGGAACTCACCACTTGGAAGAGTCATTGGTGAAGACTGAAGCAGCAGTCCGTGAAGAAAGTTCGCGGGTATATGCTTGTCCGAGCGGGCCGGTTGCGAGCGGTGAATGACACAGGCACAAAGAAAAACGACTGTAGAAAAAGAAAACAACAGTTTATAGACTTAAAACAACTCTTAGCGTGATCCAAACTTCCTTAATAGACAGTACCGCGTGGAAAAAAACTCACCCATCGATCAACGCCGGCAGCGCGCCGTCAGCTACCCCGCCAGCTACTCCGCGTCCGATACGCAACAGGCGAGCAAGATGGCGTGCCCTTTGTTCTAAGACGCGCCACGGCCGGACTGGAGGAGCGGCGAGCGCGCACTCACATCGCTATCGTCTTCCAGAACATTCTGCCAGTTGTAAAACAAAACGAGCGAGAAAGACAACTTCCGTTTGCACATCACGTCGCAGCCGCGCGGGCACCGGAACATGCATGACAAGGCATTTTATGCTGCGTCACGGAGCAAGATAACCTTCTTGCTCGGTGGTTTTGCCTGCCTATCGCGCCATGCCATTGCGTAGGGGCTAGCGGGCTTTGCCTGGCGCTATTGCACGGTTTGTATACGTGTGCAGTAGTGTCACATTTTGAAAGTACATAGCGCCACCCTTCAGGCTTCAGAAAGATTAGTGCGAAATTAAAAACAGTCCTGCAATTTATTTATAAATTTCTTGTGGTTACTCCACTGTATAAAACGCTGGCTTTCATTTGAGCTGCGCAGAAATCGGTTGTCTGTGCTTTTAAACACAGTACGGGTACTCCTTTTTTCTTCTACCTTGTAGGCATGGATAGGTTGGTGGTGTCGTAATTTGGAGGTAGAGGTCCCAAGCGCACAGACGAACACGTGGAGGTGCGTGCACAAGCCTTGAAATAAATGAAATTCACTCTTGCACTTGAAATGAATTGAGCTGAATTTATTTAAGTGTACCATGGGTGGCGTTACGTCCGGGTACTTCTTGAATCTGAAAGGAGTACTGACACTAAATTTCTCGCTTTCAGTTTTTATGCTGTAAAGAATACCTATTGGTCTAGCAATTACAAAAATCGAACCAAAAGAGCTCAGCCACCAGCGGAGAATTAATTATAACTCATTTATTCCAATCAGTTTCAAATTCGGTCGTCGCGCGCCAAATGGCAAGACGCACAATGTGACGTCATGTTCGAGTGCAAGACGGACAATGTGACGTCACGGTTTCCGTGACGTTAGGGACGTTTGCTGCATCGTCTGCTCCGATTGCACGTGGTCCACACTCCCCTGCGCAGATATGTTTAAATCGTCAGACTCGGATGAGTAGCTGCCACCCGCCAGACAGTCAGAACAACTTTACTTGGCCACAGATGAGCCGATTAGGCCGGCGACGTCTTCGCCGTCGTCCATTTTTTAATATCGCTGCGGCTCGAACCGGCGCAGACCGTGAAAACAACAGCTTGTCGCCACTCTTCCGATCAATTTTATCGCCGAAAAGAAGTTCCACATGGGAGAAAGTAGACGTTAGTCTGCTGAAAAATTGTGCTAGGGATTGTTATCAGCGCTGAATTTAAATGCGAAGATCAGATATTTGCCGTGATGGTAAGCCTACGCTCACCGGCAGCGTAGGTTCGGCGGGCCGACCCGGCACCACGCTGCCCGGCACTGCCGGCACCGTGGTGCGGCGAGTGGCCTAAAGATGGCACCACCTGCGCTATAGACTCAAAACACGCCACTACAGTGAACTAGAATCACCGATCGCTCAACGGCAATTATCGCCAAGATAAAGTTCCACATGCGAAAAAGGGGATGATGATAGTGTGGTGAAAAGTTGTGTAAAATATGGTCATTCACAGTTGTACAGATAGCGGCGATAAAATATTCGCCACGACGCTAAGCCTAAAGTTCCCAACACCCAAGCTGACCCGAGCAGCGCAAGCGTTACGGGGTTGGTGGAAACGCCCCTCTTGTGAAACTCGCCGCGGGCAAGCGCGTTGCGTTTGGGTTCCCCTAACTTCTTGGGTGCCCCCAACGGCGGCTTCTCCTATTCTAAAACTGCCTAATCGCTTCCACTCCGCTTTTACTGCAGCTCCCCCGTCAACTTCTGGCTCTGCAGATAGAAGCCGAGAAGTGCAACGAGCAAATTCTGCTCGCTGGCTTGGGCGACAGTTCTTGCGGCCGCCGCCGCGCACGAACTCAGTCCATGTTTCGCGCTTCACGTCGTCACGTGGAAAATAATGCATCCTGGCGTCGTCGTCGATTTACTCGGACAGACTTCTGTACAAACTACTGAAGCCAATTATATCATTTTTAGGCGTCAAACTTTGGTGTCAGTATACTACAACCTGAAGTTTTAGGTGCTGCCATTAGCGGACTCATTAAAAAATTATTTTTCTTCATTTAGTTCGCAGTTGTGTACCAATACGACAAGTTCCCTTTAGGCCAGCAAAAGCTGTCGGGCCATCCGAAAAGTGAGCCGTGCGTTTGCCAGGAAGTGAGCGTTCGCGAGCTTCCACGACGACCAATTCGATTCTCATAGCAAACACGTACATATGTATCCAAAACTAGATCATGTCCAAAAGCGACCAGGCCATAGCTGACCCCTACCTCCGAGAGCCGTTCGTTCAAGCCTCCGTGGTACGTAGGGGAATAAAAATGAGGAAATGGTCAGCTGACGGTAGTAGCCGAAGCAGAACATCAGAATTAAAAGAGAGATGATGCATTAGTAAAACTAAAGGCTTTTTTTTCTCGTTATTATGACCACTTATATTCGCCACATTATGAGCCATGCATCACGTGTCCGAGAAGACTAGAGGGTCGCGAAAACAATCGAAATTTTAGCCCAGCCCTGGCCGATGCCCCATCGTGGGTACGGGCCAAGCTTTCATCACTGTCATCACCGCACGCTAAACGGCTCCAAGACAGCCTGGTTTTTGCACGCAGCTAGCTTCTTGGCCAATCCCCCAGGTGGCTATGTGTCGCGATAAGAAGATAGCAACCGTCTATTGTCAAATCGGCATTTATTTCTCAGAATTGCTAAAGGCCAACTGCACTCAAACTTTACCTCGGCCAAAGTTACTTTAGTCGAGTACGTACCACCAAATTGTATTACAGTACGTACCACCAAACCAACTGGGACATGACTAGCAGCCCCGTGAAGTGCGTGGTTAATTAATTAGAAGCGTTTAAAGTAGCTCCGTGATCACCGTAATCACCGAGATCATCCAGCGCGCGCGTTTTGCGCGCCCCGGCAAAATTTTGTAAGCGTGCTGGTTCCCCCTGGCTCCGCCAGGCGACAGTGTGCACTTATGCATCGAATGCGCATTCAGCCCGTTGGGCCACTGTTTATGCGGCATTTCGCGGCATATCAACGTTGCAGTTTTTCTGGTCCAGGCACGTGGGTATTTATTTGCCGCATTTCTGCTCAGCCCCTTCCGAAGATGCTGACACAGAACACCTGTAATGGATGTGTCCTTCTATGAAACAGGCAAGAATGTGACACCTTCGAAGCACAAGCCTCTGCCCTTCCAAATCGACCCTACCCCCTCCCCCCCCTCCCAATTTTCATTGGAGCATAAAGGGGTCCAACCACCGCTCCCATGCGCTCTTCCGTGAAGTGGAAGCCAAAATAGAACTGTAACATACGGTTTATGCCAAGAGGCATGCAATCTCATTTAGAAATGCCTATCGTTGTTAGCTGATTCTAGAACAAACTTTTGGGTTGTGTAATGTAGTAATGTTCATGTAGTAATGTAATGTTCATGCCACCAGGTAACGTACAGTACTAAGGTGGCCAATTTCCAGTATCATCATCAGTAACCGCAGCCCGGTTATAAATATCGTGTAAGAAGAATAACGGCTCTCTTGTTCCGTGGGTATGAGTAGCGCTTGCATCTCTCTGCCACGTATGGTGACTCGGTGGGCGGCGGATCTGCTTTCCGGAGAATGATGACTACAATCTTACAAGGCTGCAGAAATACTTTCTGCTACATTGACGACATTGTTGTGTTTGGGTGCACAAAGGAAGAGCAAGACGCCTGCCTTCGGCAGGTTTTGAAGTGCATTGCCCATGCTGGGCTAAAACTGAATGACAAGTGCATTTTTGGAGTGAAGGTGCTTGACATTTTGGGTCACAGAGTGACAGAAGAGGGGGTTCGCCCACTTGTGAGCAATGTAGAGGCCATCCAGACAGTTCCAGCTCCCACAAATGTAGCAACATTGCGCTCTTTCCTTGGCATGGTTGGGTATTATGCAGAATTCATACCGCACTATGCTGAACTCGTTGAGCCTCTACGACAGCTCCTACGGAAGGGAGTAGGTTTCACTTGGACGCCGGAAAGGCAAGCCTGTTTTGACCAGCTGAAGCTCCTCTTGGCAAGTAACTGCTTACAGCTTTTTGACCCTGCTCTGGAAATAGTGGTTACAACAGATGCTTCTGGCATTGGCATAGGAGCTGTACTCCAGCAACAGAAGGGTGATGACTTGCATACCATCGCTTTTGCATCAAGGCGCCTAACACCGGCTGAAGCCAAGTACTCTGTAGGCGAACTGGAAGCACTAGCCTGCATGTGGGCATGTGAGCACTGGAAAAGGTACCTTTAAAGCAGGCACTTCACGTTACGTACAGACCATCAGGCACTGGTGACGCTGCTCGGTGCAAATGGAGCGGGCCGTCAACCTTTCAGGATTGCCAGATGGCATGCCAGACTGCTGGCATACAACTACACAATAGAATACAAGAAGGGCACTGAAAACACTGTCGCAGATGCACTTTCCCGGTTACCGCAGGAGAAGTATGGAGCCCGTCCGGAGCCGGAAGATGCTGTTTGCTTTGTTTCTTCATGTTTAACTCACGAAGGATTCGTAACCGCAACTGCGCAGGATTCTGTACTTTGCCAAGTGATGCAGTGGACAACGTCCAGGTGGCCATCAGCCATAACGCTGCCTCCAGAAGCAATGCCTTTCTACAGGGTTCGGGACGAACTGTCAGTGATGAATGACCTGCTGCTCTGAGGGGAACAATTCGTGGTACCTTCTTCGTTGTTGAGCAGACTTCTGGATATCGCCCATGAATCACACCCAGGCATCACGCGTACAAAGAAACGGCTCCGAGAAAAATACTGGTGGCCTGGCATGAACAAGCACGTCGAACGATCAAGTCTTGTGCCGTTTGTCAGTCTGTTGACAAATCAGCAAAGCCAGTTGTGCCGCTAATGCAGCCGGTACCATTTCCTTCAGCACCGCGGGAGAAGATAGGCATCGGCATCGTTGGTCCTTTCGCAAGGGCTCCTCGGGTCTGTCGTTTTGCCATTACTTCAGTAGACTACTTCAGCAAGTGTCCAGAAGTAGGGTTCACCTCCAATGTCACTTCAGCGACGACCATGTCCTTTTTGCGGAGTATATTTAGCCGTGAAGGCTATCCGAAGGAGATAGTGAGTGACCATGGGCCACAATTTACATCCGTCGAGTTTGAAGAATTCTTGCGCAATAGAGGTATCCACCACACATTCTCGGCAGTCTATCATCCACAGTCAAATGGACAAGTGGAACGGTTTAATCGTGTGTTAAAAGGACTACGTTCAGGTGTGTCTGGAGGAACACCGCCCACTAAAGGAGGCTGTCACAGGGTACCTTGGGATCTACCGCTGCACACCGCATGCAACTACGGGTCAGAAACGTGCTGTTCTCCTACACAGCCGTCACCCAAGGACCAGACTCGATCTCGCTGCAGGACCGACTGGAAGTGTTCCTGAGGTCGAAGGCGTGGAGCTTCAAGCCGTCAAGCAAAGGGTAACTCGGAAACAGCTTGCAAGCAAGCACTATACGGATCGACGTCGTGCAGCCAAACATTCGTCATTGAGCGCACGACAAGCAGTTCGGATTAAGCTACCGGGACATGTGCCAAAGGGTTCCCCATCGTATTCATCTCCTTTCAGCGTGGTTCGGCGCCAACATGAGGACACGTACTAGCTGAGCGACGGTCGCGTTTGGAATCGTGAGCGGCTGATTCCATACACTGCAGCCTGGAATCCTGCGACAGAGGCAACCAGCGTTTCCCCTGGGACTCCCGGCTCCACCGCAGCACAGCCCCCGAGTGCCCAGCTGTTCCAGCCACTTACTACCCCGGCCAGCACCGACAGAACGGCCGTTCCAACTTCAACTGCAAGTACTGGTGTGCCGAGTGTTGATGTCACGGACATGAGTGTACCAAGGAACGTGTCAGGAGGGACTGAGACAAGTGCTGAAAGTGAGGCTCCACGCCGATCCACCAGAGACCAACGCAAGCCTGCATGGCTGGCTGAATATGACTTATGAGACAATGCAGTGACTGTGCGTCCCCCTTTTTGGGAGGAGGGGAGGTTGTGTTGTGTAATGTAATTCTGTTCATGCCACCAGGTGGCGTACAGTACTAAGGTGGCCAATTTCCAGTATCATCATCAGTAACCGTAGCCCGGTTATAAATATTGTGTAAGAAGAATAAAGGCTCTCTTTTTCCGTGGGTACGAGGTAGCGTCTGCATCTCTCTGCCACGTATGGTGACTCGGTGGGCGGCGGATACAACACGAACGTACACAACCGCTAAGTACCCCACGAACGGCACCAAATGTGCAGCCCTCCATTTCCACAGAAATGAAATTGGCGGAGTTAATATAATTGATCGCTACAAAGTGCAGATAAAGAATAACTAGTCGAACGTAATTTTAAAAAAAATACGGAAAGTAGAAAAATAATAAATAAAGAAGCGATTTTAATAAAATCAGAAATATAAATCTTACGCAGCTCCTCCAGAAAACGAATGCAAAAATAAAGGAGCAGCGAAAATAATGACAAAAAGCGTGAATGCGAAAAATCGCCTGAACAGAAGAATCCCATAACGGCCGTTCCACGTTTCGCCTGGTATGAGGCGGGAAATGTAGCACCTACTTTGACTGCGCACTCTGAGGCCTGCAGTCGTGAAGCAGGCCTGCAGTCGTGAAGCAGCTGCAGGCAGCTCTGGATGTGGTGCAGGCCAAGCTGGCCAACGTCGGCCTGCAGCTGTCGGCCAGAAAAACGGAGGCAATGCTGGTGCACCTGGACGCCCAGACCCGTCGCAGGTCTAGGTACCTGCAAATCGACGGCGAAGAGCTCGGCTGGAAGACCAGTGTGTGGTACCTGGGGTATGGTAGCCACCATACCTGGGGCTCACACTGGACCACCACGTAAATTTCCGCCAGGCCGCCAGGAAGCTCCGCGCCAGGGCACAGAAGGCCACCACGGCTGTGCGGTAGATATCTGCCCGGGACCGCGGCTGCTCACAGCGAAAGGCCCTGCGTCTGTACAATGTTTTGGCCGTGGGGTTGCTCATGTACGCCCTGCCAATGGTCACCTTGTGCAAGCCGAGCTGGCGTCAGCTGGAGGCCGTCCACCGCTAGGCCGTCCGCGCCTACCTGGGCCTGCCTCGAGACTCTCGGTGTGAGAAGACTGGCTAAGGCAGGGGCGTGGACACTTGAGATGGTGGCAGAGCAGTGGGCCCTGGGACACATCGACCGGCTGTGGCGCGCCGAAGGGGGAGGCCCCCTACTGCAGCGGCTGTGGTCCCACCAGCACTCGCACTGTTGCGAATGCGAATCAGCACGCCACTGTGCTTCAAGCTTCGTGCAGCGCTTTTCTGCTATGAGGTGAAGCCTCAGAATACACCCACTCAGTATACATCAGCCGTAAATTAGCGATCTTTTCCCCCTAGCCTCATGAACAAAACTAGACAGCGGTATTTGACACCGAAACTTTGACCCCGAAAAAAAAGTCATTAGAACGATTACTCTGGTTCAAATACCCACCCGAAGCCAAATATCCTTAATTTTATTTTCGCCTCATTTGTTTACCTTAATATATAGGAGCTTGTTGGAGTAATGTGGCGTCATAACGAGCGTTCATTCGCCACCATTTTTTAAAGGGGATATAGTCTTTCTTGGGCTACTCAAACTCGAAAATTTTGGCCTGCTTCGATTCAACTGCCCGGTCAAAAGTTGAAAGAATTCTCAAACGAGACGTTTTATAGGGAAAACATTTCCAAACTACTGAAAATGGCGGCAATGTTCATACATGTCAACACTTTGGAGCAAAAAGAAAAAGACATATTTGAGGGAAAACATCAATCCATAAGCGATATTTACAGTGTTTTTTTAATTAAAAATACATGGTTGCTTGATTTTCACGATAGGAAATAAAAAAATATACGCCTTTAAAAAAACAATTTGACGCAGAAATACAAAGAGCGCAACGCTAGCTACACTCGCCCTCCTAATGGCATTCCAAGAAGCCCCGAAGTAACGAAAGGTTCGACTGGATGGAACGTGATCAGCGGAACCCGATTTATTGAACCGACTTGAGCAAACCTCGACCGTGCTTATTATGGGAGGAGTGACGTGGGTGGGAAAAAGCGTGACAGTATGGTGGTAAAGATAAAAGGGAGAGTTATGCGGCAGAGGCAGCAGAAAACTATCACCTTCGGCAACATTTGCAGCAATCGGAGCAGAAACGCAGCCATTTTATACGCCGCGGACGCCGGATTTTCGACCTACATAGTCAACTAGAACAGGGTGTTCTGCAAGGATCAAAGCTGGGACCGTTGTCATTTTTAATATATGTGAACGATATTCCAAACATACCATGTATACCCCAGATAGCCATGTATGCAGATGACACGAACATATTTTTCTCCAGTAGCAATATAAGCGAACTGTAGTACGAATTAGATATTTTGAAACGGTGTCAAACTACTTGCACGAAAATAACTTACAGCTAAACGCATCGAAGGCTACCTATACCATTTTGAGGCGAATAAATAACAAGATAGATCAAAGCATTCATATTGAATATCGGGGCAATATTATCAGCGAAGTCAGAGAACAGAAGTTCGTAGGGATTATGGTTTCATGAAGAATTAGCTTGCATGGCATCCTCATTTTGAGGCAATGAAATTTCAAAAAATATTGGCGTTATTTACAGATTAAGCGGTTTAATACCGCTTTGGCTCAAAAAAAAGCTTTATAACACTCTTGTCTAATCTAGGCTTTGCTACGAAATATTAGCGCGGGGGGACAACAAATAAAGCAAATTACAAACGGCTGCTCATCTTACAAAAAACGATGTTTGCCAATTTTCGCAAACGCTATGCCGACTTGAGAACTGGTCCGCTATTTCTTCAGTGCAGTATGCTTAAAGGGGCACTGACACAAAATTTTGAAGGCGAGATAACTTCGTAGATAGATTGGTGGGAACACATATACATCATCTGCAAAATATCAGCGGCGAATACAGCCTAGAACATATTTAAAATCAATTTTAAAGTGTGCGAAACGCAACCGAGCAGCCAGCAGAGGACCACGCGCAATCGACATCCCGAGGATATTGTGTAAATAAACAACATCCAAACACGTCACGAGTTTGTGTTTGCCCCTTCCGCACTGCCGGCGTTTTTCGCCGGCTCGCACGGCTCGCCGCTCCAATCGGAGGGCCGGTGGGCGGAGCTTCTGCTCTCGAGAACGAACGACCCGATCGTTGGCTGCGGAGGCGCCGTGATTTCGTTAGCTCATCGGGCAGCTGGCCGCGACCAAAGTTCTACAGCGATTCCAGGCACTCTGTTTCTATTACTGTTTATTACCAATGGATGCGAAAACGCGGCAGAGGCACGAAAAGCCCACTGAGCTAGCCGCACGGTCGCTGTGCAGGCGGCGGCCACGGCCGCGAAGTGGCCCAGGCCGGCGCAGGTAGCTCGAGTGATAGCGAGTTACCGCTGCACGAAATTGTCTCCAAGTCCCGACCATGGTGGCTTACATGAGAAAGGAGTTAATGATGCGATGGCGGGTTGCATTAAAAATTGTCATCTGCACCGCTTACGAGAGCGGCACTCGAATATCCGCCGCAGTGCTAAGCCGAACACATCTGTAGGCGGACCTGTAGGCAGACCGGCCGGCTGCTCCCAGCGCGCGTCTTGCCACCCACCGTCTTGAGCGTCGCGCGTCGTTCTTTAGCCGCGGTAGCATTTGCACTCGCAGCGCCTGCGTCACATCCACGGTCGCTTTTTAATTAAGCGCCTCACGAGATCAGTACGTGGGGGCATTCGCAGAAACTGCCGTCGATGTGGATTCGACAGTGCTACGGCGGCTCTGCTCTGTGATATCCCTCCGATGGTCACGTGGTCAGCTTTGTTCCCACAAAATCCACAAAATCCATCGTTTCGCGGCACTCGCTGAAACCGAAACTGCGACTGGCCGCATTGAAAATGCCTCTAATAAAACAACCGTCGCACGCTGAAGCAAATGAGGTTTCTACAGGTTATAAGTAGGTCACTAGCTACTTATCGCAACAAAAAAAAAAACAAGATGCAAAATTTTTGTGTCAGTGCCCCTTTAAGGATGACCAAATTTATTATATGAAGCTTCTGCAAGTTATACACAAAGAAAACCTTCATGGCAAATGTAACGACACTAGCAGTGTATACTCTTTCGGATATCCCGAAATACATACACCGAAATTATGAACAAACTACCGCGGGCAGTTTTTTTCTGTTTCAACACACATACTAAACAAAGTTGGAGACCAGATTGCTTTTAGACACAGTAGAAACAGATTTAGAGCACAGGTGGAAGGATACATCTTAGAAATTTATGTACATGTAAATTTCTGCACATAATGTCTCTTTCTTTGATCTCCTCGGCCTCAATGTTTGCCCAACTCGGGACCAACAGACGCACACGTTAGCAGATTCGCAACACCGGCCATACGACCTGACCAAGGAGCCACATACCAGGGAGATCGTAACAGAGCCACGTTAGCCTCGGGTAACATGGCTAACGTGGCAGGCAAAAGAACATTTCTCGATGTGAGGTTGCGAAGGGGCCCGGAGGCAAAGAAATCAGGCCCTGAAGCGGAAAAAGCAGCTGCTGACAAGGAGAAGCTATCGGAAGTGCTGAAAAGCCGCTAGCGGTAAAGCATCGGTGGGTCACCCCGAACTGGTGGGTGCAGAAAAGCCACATGGATCCGGCGGGAATTTTTTTCTGTATCTCTTATATTGTCTTGGCGGAAGGGGAGATATATTTTTATAATCTTCTGCCGCATGCGTTGTAAGCTGCCAACCAGAACTATAATTTATTGTGTTCGCCAGTGAAAGCCGTCATTCCTTTGATTAGTTTTCGTTTAACAAATGTGTTGAATGGTGGCTTGGTTTCGTGGCCAAGCACATGAGAACTTTACAAAAGACGGCGTATTACGCAAAGTCAAATACTATCGATTTTCTTCTTGAGTTTTTTTATATTGTTCGACTACAAACTCTAGCTTGTAGTATTTCTCTGTGAAATACCTGTTTTTCAATAACCGAAGTTTTCAACTTCGTAGTGTTTTGAACTTCGTCTAGAATGCCTATGTGCAGAGCTATTTTGTAGCATTTCGTTCCTATCGATCAATACAGAATGTTCGTATTTTCGGGACGAAATTGGTGTTAGGTAAAATAAATTATATGAGTTATGTACCCACATGCTGCAGCTCCGTTTCTGCATCTGACACTCCGCTAGCGTTAGTTCCACGGTCGCACCGGCGCAGTGACGCCATGTCTCGTTTTAGAGCCAGACATCTACGCCGCTAGCACGTTTAGGCCTTCGCCGGCTTTATGTTCCCCCTTCACCCTCTCCTCTCGAGACCCACTCGCTTCCAAGCTAATTTGCATGCTTCGCTCCAACAAAGTTTTCCCTGGACTCCGACTCGCAAACACCTCAATGAGCTGGGAATATTTCTGGGCATTTTGCACTAGAGGAACTTTAATCAACCTCTGATGGAATCGCGCGTACCGGTTGCTTTATTTTATAACGAATACGTCGGTTCGTTGCGAAAAAGATGCCGTAATAACAATGAACCATGTAGATATCGCACCGTGGGTGAAACGGTGTTTCAGCGAAGCTGTTATCTGTGTTTGCGATGATTATTGATGCTTTTGATTCTGTGTATTGACGTCGTTCAAGTGCAATGCAACACTAGTGATTTTTCGGCGCAGTCCAGTACCGCGATTGTTCACTACCGCATTGTTTAAAGATTTCTCCACTTCGGTATAACGACCCCTGTACGGGCTCGCCTTCAAAGCTATCCTTTACGACGTATACCGAATCTGTTCCTTTTTATGTTAACGAGTGGAATTGATGATAATATTGACTCTGTGTCAACTAAAGATTGCCTGTCATCCATCTTCCGTCACAAGCAATGCGTTGAGGCTACGCTACTTGGACGCCTGCTTCCATCACAACAAGGCAATTTCAATGCCACTGCCTAAATTAAAGAGAGCAACCGGAGGTCTATGTAGAGGGCGACTACTATGCCCTCAGAATTCTTAATCACAATAACTTATCAAATTTCACGTTTCCAAATTTTTGTTTGTTATTTTTCATTTTTTGTGGGTACGGTCTCCCCTGAACCGAAATCCAGCTTACGCCACTGCGTGCAGTTGCCATGACCTGCACAAAATTAAGAATGCATGTGCCTTGGCGCGCTTCTACACTTATCGGTTCTCTAAAAGTACATTATGAAAGCACACCACAGCGTTCTCGTAGCGGAATACAGTCCTAAAAATCATCTGCAGTGCAATAATCTATTTCAGGTGACATCGATTTCCAGTATATCGAGAGGCACCCTCCGTAAACCTTTAGACAGGGTTCGTGGTAGTGTCCACAAAGTCCTGCTGCGGGACTTTGACACACCATAGAAACTATATCCCGCCATTGTATGATATATGACAGCCATGTTTTAGGCAGAGTTCGCAGTAGTGTTCCCAAAGTCCTGCTGCGGTACTTTGACACTCTATAGAGGCTCTATAGCACTCCATTCTATGACATAACAGCCATGTTCTGACATTACCACACGCTGTCTTTTTCTCAAAGGAATTCTGCAGCTGTCAAGCAGAATCAAATTGTCTATAGTGTGAAGACCCATGGGCTTCCTAAACAGTAATAAAACCTACACATCCAATGTATGGACCCGACAGATTCCTAACGTGATGAAACTGTTCTGTGGAGACGCGCACTGACATACGGAGAATTGACTTTTTCGCGCACATATGCCTAGGGTTCGCGCATCCCGACGTTGACTTCGTCAAGCTTGCACTTGTCCTTTGGGTTCATAAAGGAGCCCTCGGTGCAGCCAAAGGCCGTTGCAAATTCGGGAGTGTGTCGAAGGGGGCCGTTGACACGGGCCCAGCCCGAACTGGTGTCACCCATCTGCTCTTGCTTCGCGAAACGCGGGTTGACGTTCTCGCAGAAGCTCATGCCGTAGTAAATGAAAAACAGCTGCTCTGGCACAAACTGGCGGGCGTCCCTGAAGCGGAAGTTGGAGAGCTCCTTGAGCATGTACTCTTCGAAGGACTGGTAAGCGAGCCTGACTGCAAGGACATCCAGCATATCGGCGGTCGACGTGCGCTCGATAAGAAGCAGCGTGCTCGCAGAGGAGTAGTGGCTTGAAGAGGCGCTCATCAGCGCATAATCCTTCTGGAGGCAGCCGCGAAGGTTCTCGAACACGGAGGCCGGGTCAGACCAACTGGTGTTCAGGTAGAATCCGTACGACAGGAAGTAGATATACTTGAACAGGCTCCAGTAGACCCGGGTGCCGACGCGGGGGATGTGGAACTTACGCAGCTTGGGATCCACCGGCATGCCGAAGTCGAACACGGGCAGCGGAATCTCAAGGCGGCGGAACGGAGCGCCGAGGTGCGGCCACGTTCTGAGGATGCCCTCGCTCCAGCCGGTTCTCAAATCGTCCTCTCCCGTCTCGAGGCTTCCCCGCTTCCGCTTCAAGGCGCGCTCAAGCCAGAAGTAGAAGAACGAAGGCAGGGAGCTGCTCGAGTCCTCCTTGTAGAGGCCGCCAAGGTATTTGCTCCTGTAGGTCTCGTCGAAGAACCGCTGTGGTATGAGGGGCTCCCAGGAGATGCGCGCCAGCTGTCGAGACACGTAGTCAGCGAATTCCCTCGAAAACAAGCGGGAGAAGTCATAGCGGAGGTAGCCAGCGAGTGTCGAGTTGAGGTGACGCAGGGCGAGATCGTGGATCACCTCCCAGCCCAGCTTGGCCACGGACCGGTCGTAAGCCAAAACCATGATGAGTGGCGCTTCGAAGCGGTCCAGAAGCCTGACGCAGTAGAATTCGGCAAGTATCGGCTGCGCGGCCCGGGGGTTGCGGCTGTACGCGATAGAGGCGAGTTGGTGTCGCACGGTGGCGTTGGCGACCAGTGGGGACAGCGCCATGCAGATTCGGAACGCCAGGTAATTGAGAATGTCCGGCTTGCGCATCGTCTGGTGGACATTGCTTGCGAAGCTCAGTAGGTACTCGTAGTTTGGCAGCTTGACGAATCTGTTCACTGCGGATATACGGCTTCCAAAGGCCTCTTCCAATAAAAGCCCCCAGTGAACCACGTGAGACTCCGGCATCTGGTCGAGAAGCACGGTCGCGCACTGGCTGAGCAGGTCGTAACAACCCGGAGCTTTTTGAGGCGCCATGCGTCTTGCTATCTCCATCTCGACCAAGGCGATGTTTGTCGACAGAGGCCGTCCGAGATACGACATGAGCGCCTCGTGGGCCTTTGTCAGGAAAGCGAAGTCGGCGATAGAGGAGCCCTCGGCGAAGCCAGACACCAGCTCCGGCTCTCCGATGGACATGAACGTGCGCTTGTCATCCGGGTCTTCGACGACTGAGAGATGAAAGAGGCCGTCGAGTCCCAACAGGCGGTAGAGCGTACCGAGCTTGGAAGAGACGTCCACAGCTAGAATCCTGTCAGACGGGGAGTAGGGCCAGTGCTGTAGGCCGACCATGTAGAAGAAGGTCGTGACGACTTCCCTAAAGAGAGACGCAGGGGGCTCCGTGCACGCGTCGAATAGGACCTTGGCCGCCGGGAGTTCGCCGTTGCTGTGGCCCAGGATGCCGACCAGAAACCGGGAGTAGCTGTCCAGAATGTCGTCGTCTACGGACCTCCTGTCCTGGTCTTCAGCGGGACGATGCTTGTTGGCCCACACGGAGCAGACGTACTCGTAGAAATCGTCGCACGGGTCCACGGACGCATTGACGGAGCTGACGATGCGCATCGCTTCGTGGTTGCACTCCAGCGATCCGCACAGGTCACTCTCGAGCACGATCTGGTCAAGGAAGGAGAAGCACACGGAGGCGAATTTAAAGGATCAGCTCCCAATACTCTAAAATAAGTGCTTGAGAATGATTATGAGGTTTAACGTGTCGACGCTATACAGGCGATGAGGCGCGCCGTAGTGGAGGGCTCCGGATTAATTTTGACCGCCTAGAGATCTTAACGTGCCCCGAAATTTCGAACACACGGGCATTTTCGCTTTTCGTCTCCATCAGAAAAGCGGCCGCCGCGGCCAAGGTTCGAACCAGCATGCTTGGGCTCAGCAGCACATAGCCACTGATCCACCGAGGCGGGTTACTTATACAGAGGATTGTTTTGTTAGTTATCGTGCGCCGTAGCTCATCGGTGTTTTTTTTTTTTTTTCTGGCGGGGGAGGTAATAAACACCTTAGTATACAAATTTCCGCCTGTTAAAGAATGCAAGGGGGTACACATCAACACGAACGTGTCGTATACCCCGCGCTCACTGTCCAGGCGTACCTTCAAATAGTTACGAATCAACATTTCCATTTCAGTCATGCACTGAATTACGGGCCCGGCGACCGTTTACTCTTTCCTCACCATTCCACTGCCTTTACACCAGCAGGTGTTCCGGTGTCCGCCCCTATATAGGCGATACAATTTACGCCTGCTGGTGGTCCTTCCTCTCTTCTTCCTAATAAATAAATACATCATACGTTTATCTTCCTCGTTCAAGGCACCATTCTCACAGTCTCTCTTTCTCACATTTTGCCTTAGAGAGAGAGAGAGAGAGAGAGAGAGAGAGAGAGAGAGAGAGAGAGAGAGAGAGATAGATAGAGAGAGAGAGAGAGAGAGAGAGAGAGAGAGAGAGAGAGAGAGAGAGAGAGAGAGAGAGAGAGAGAGAGAGAGAGAGAAACTTTAATGAAGACCAGCGAGGTTAGCCGAGCCGTTGCGCTGGCTTGCTACGCTAGCTGTGATCAGCTGTCAATTATCGCACGACACCTGGCAACGTGTATCTGTAAAAAAAAAGTCTCCATGTTGGTCTTAACGGCGTTGTGATATTTATTACGTCTGGCTCACGACGATAGTGCTTAAACGCAGAGCTCGTTAATATAGATCTCGGTCGGTTAGACTCACCCTTAATGAAAAAAAAAAATGCATAGCAGCACCGCATGATTGTTTTTTGTTTCGTTTTTTGTGGCAACTCAGGTTCTTTCGGGTGAAGCAGAGAAATGAACGTTAAAGTATAAGCCAGACCGTTATCTACGTTCCCTGTCATCTGCCAGCGAAAAGAGCGCGAATGTTGAACTCGTACTGACCGTGGTGCCGATGCCAGGCCGGGAGGCGGCTTTCTCGTCACCCGGTCCAACCAACTCGTCGGTGAAGTTGAGACGGAGGCGGGCGCTCTTGCGTTCCGGGACGAAGATGTAGCCGACGACGCCCATGGCCAGCACGGCCAGCAGCACGACTAGCACGCTGTACGTGGCGTAGTTGCAGACCCAGACGTAGCGCGCGACGCGTAGGGCGACGAGCGGGCCGCGGTCGTTACAGGGCGGGTTCGGCCGATCTCCATGGTCCTGCATGATGCACGGAACGGTGGCGCATGCTTCTTCTTCCTGACGACGATGATGATGATAATTATGATGCCCTCGAGGGGATTAGCTAGTACCCACAAGGGGGATTGGCCAGGGCTAAATCCTTGACTGTGCTCCGGTTGGATAAACTTAATTTTCAGAAACAAGGGGGGGGGGGGGGGGGCTGATATGGTCCACTGTGACAAAAAAAGTAAACCTAGTTCCACCTAGTGTGAAATCTGGTGAAACAGCGGAGTTGTCTTTACGAGGATCAGGTTTAGCTTCGGATTTTTTCTTGTGTGGAATATTAGAGTTGTCGTAGCGGCTAAGCGCTGAACATAATTTGTTTCCGCATAGTTCTGGCAAAATAACACTCACAGCCGCTTTCTGTAACCATACTCCCTCCGTAAATGTACTAGTAGTGACAGCAGACACTACCAAAAGCTTGTTTATGGGGAAGTCGGTATATTCTAGAATTAAATATCAGCTTGCGCTGTATACTTGGATGATGGACAGGTACAGGGGGGATTAAAAGAAATACGAACGACGGAGCACACAGCCTCCGCCGCATGCTGCACCGTCTGGCTGCACTGCCAGTAAACTGCGCGCATGCGTAGTTCTTTCAGAGCGTTTGGGAGTGTGGCCTACTGTTACGGGAAATGCTTGATAAAGAAGCGACGCCAGCCATTTATTATAAAGCGTCTTGTTATGCTCTGTCACCACTGAGCATCCTGTTATCTACTCATTTAGGAGCCAAGCGCGCAGCAGGCTGATTGCAGCTAGCATGATGCTCTTCAACGATCAGTGGCGACGCAGCGTGAAAAGCCGCCTCAAAATTAACGACCGGCGTCGCCTCTCGATCAAGCATTTCCCAATAATGTAGGCCACACTCTCAAACCCTCTCGAAGGAGTGCGCATGCGCGCAGTTTACTGTTTTTGCAACCAGACGGCGCAGCATGTGTCGGAGGCTGTGCGCTCCGTTGTTCGCATTTCTTTTAATCACCCCTGTACAACCACCGTTTTGTTTGTCCATCGTATGGTTTGTCTTTTGCCACTGTCTCTGTCCCTCGTCCACGTATTCAGCCCACGCTAATATTCTAGAAAGTAGACAGTAACTATGTGAAGTTTACAACTTCACTGTGAACTAACTAATTATGACAAGTAAATGGTCACTAACTAATTATGACAAGTTAATGGTCAAAACTCGGCGTAATGATAAAGGTAAAGTCGTCTTGCGAAAGGATGGACATTTGGGAAAGTTGGTACTGGTTGAGCGGCAGCGTAGTTTACTACGCTGCCATTCAAGGTGCTTAGAGTCGCCTTATCGGCTGACTGTAATATAAATTATTTCGGTATACTATGGAAAACACAAGAGTTGAGGCCGTTTTCTGTAACCATCCACCCTCCGTAAATGGCCATGCTTCACTGCGCAACGTTGATGTGGGAAAGCCAGCTTACGAAGACGGAGCAAGTTACACCGACCTTTTAAAGTGCAGAGCACTTTATAGGCGCTCGCCTTGTCGTCCTAGCTCGCTCGATATATGTAGCCTGTCACGGTCCCTTCGCCGCGGCGTAACCCAGAGGCTTCGAAAGCCAAGCGGCTATGCCAGGAAATACGCAGCGTGAGCTAAGGTTCAGCTGGTTATTCTAAGCTTTCGTGGTTGTCTAGGATTAGCTGATTATCATGCTTACTGCTGCTTATCATCCAACCAAAATCCAATCCAATCCAAAACCAATCCAATGCAAGCCAAGCCAATTCAATCCAATCCAATTCAATCCAGAACTCCCGCTGGCGCAGTTTCAAGCAGGGGGCGCGTGAGCACTGCGCTGGCGGGAAATTTGAATTTTACAGTAAGCAGATAACGGCGGTACAGCCCATTATATCGATTCACTGCTCTGCACTTCCGACAGCTTTCACATTGAATGGCACGGCTTTTTTGAAGTCGGCCTCACCTCTAGGGCGAATGCATTGCTGCATAGACATTTTAATCGGGGCAATGTATGCCGTCTTTTATCAAAGTATGAAGGCCCTGGGACTCTTCTTTTTACTCTTATGATTTGCTATACTGGGAACCGCTTTTTGTGGAGTCTCAGAAAAACGTGCTCCGGAGGGAGCATGACACGATCCCCAGCAAAGACGGTCGCAAAAACCAGCGCTCGAACAGCTGCGCTGCATGTTAAAACCCGAATTACCAAATATTATCTTGTTTCTGTTCTATCTTTTCTCATTTTCTCTTGTTAGCATGGATTTTATGACAAATTTTTGTACTAATAGTTCATCTTGTGTCAGGATCTGAAGCTCGTGTTACGAGGAGAAAACAGGCTGTATGCTGCCGCTGCTGATTTCGGCCGATCTTCCTGCGCGCGAAAAATTCACGGTGCTTTTGATGGGGACGACGACGACGACGACGACGACGGCGACGATGGCGCCTTCTTTGAAGTAGGATCGGCCACGGTACTCATGTTTTAAAATGTGTATTATTCCTCTTGCCCGTCAAAGGAACAACCCGTATAGTTTTGGTCAAAGGTCAGGCCACAGCGAAAGTTCCCCGGCCATAAATAATTCCAAGCAGAAGATGAACTATCCAAATTGTATGGAATGTTTCTAAAGTAAAATTGTCGAAATGTTCTGATTGCACTCGAGGGAGCGTTAAGCTTCTGCTTTATCTGTTTGTGGCTCGGGAACCTTAGGCATGGCCTGGAGACATTCGCACAATTTGTGCACTCCATTTAAACAGCTGTGATCAGCGTGAGCTACTGATTACGTCCTTGATAATAGGTATAAAAGATGTAAACGATAGGCGTGGTTTGGTTGATTTAAACTATTTCAGCCAAGTACGTATGTGTTCGGGCTATTTGCGGTAATTTCTCAGCTATTCAAAAAGCTCACATTCACCCGTAGGTGGTCAGGTGATTACAGCTAGCGCTGTAAAAAAAGGCGCGGTGGTGAATTGTATTCTTGGTAGCATCGACGATATATTTCCGAAGGGCAAAAAAAAAAAAAAAAAACGGCAGTGCACTATATAATGCGCACCTTCAACGGAAATAATTAACAGACCTTTACTCCGCGCCTCATACGGTACACATCGCTATTCCTTTTGTAGCAGCTACACTGGCCGAGGTTGAGCAGTTTCGCGTGGCTCCCGGAGAGCCGCGGTGTGCATGCGCGAGGAGCTGTGCCGTCTCACGACGCACAGCTGGCGCGCCGGAGCCGCCGCCGCCGCCGGCGCGATTGGATTGGTTTGGATTGGATTGGAAATCGTATTCGCTGCAGTAATCATGCTATTCAGCTAATCCTAGACAACCACGAAACCTAAGGATAACCAGCTGAACCTTAGCTCACGCTACGTATATCCTGGCATAGCCGAGCTAAGCCACTGGTAATTTTTGTTTTCTTCGTTGTAAGAAATGCCCTTCTGTGGAATTTCCAAATCAGTTTCTCATTTACATTTCCATGCCAGAAGAGAATAGAAAGCAAAGTTCTAGCAATTTTTGCTTGTTTTACGACACCAAAGGAAGAACTCCTTGTACTCTCAGCTGCCGGAAGACGGAAGGCCACATTTCAACTGCAGAGGCAGTATGCCTGTCTAGAAGATGTCTGGCCCCGCTCCGTTAACACCTAAATATACGCGAACAGGGACTTGTGTGGTAGACAAGCCGGAACAAACTCATCTGTCAACCGGCCTCCGCGTTTCCGGAAGCGAGCGTAGAGGGAGAGAGAGCAGAGCTTGGAAACACACGCTGCACCACGGTGTATAAATATGGCGTCCTCTGGGAGGCGTTGTCTTTTCTGCGACATTGGCTTTTTCACGCGTTCGTACCAATGCGTCCTTGTTCTTGTACCGCTCACCGTATCACTGGGGAATAAATTGAGTGATCAAATGTCGGTTCCTTTCTTCCATTTTCGCGGAATCGACGATGGATGCGCGCATTTAACCACATTACGAGTCAAGTTGAATCAATTCAGGAATCAATTACTCAGGTGCTCGTACCACATAACATTTTCTTGTGCGCTTCGGTCATCCGGCACCCTTGTACCTTGAGCGCCGCTGAAACCGTGCAGCGTGCTCAAGTGTACAAAATACCGGCTGTTTGTGTACGGAGGACAGGAAATGACCTTGAAGAGGGGCGTCTCTCTCTCTCTCTCTCTCTCTCTCTCTCTCTCTCTCTCTCTCTCTCTCTCTCTCTCTCTCTCTCTCTCTCTCTCTCTCTCTCTCTCTCTCTCTCTCTCTCTCTCTCGCACCAGACCGGTATTCTGGAGATCGTGGGTTCGGATCCCACCCGGCGGGCATTTTTCACCACTTTCTTTCTGACTGACTCAAAAATTCTTCATCTGTTTCTATGACCCACCATACCTCCCCTTTGCTTTCCAAGGTTTTCTTGACTGCCAACCCTTATTTTCTGTCTCTTTTCACCGAGCCCCTCATTTCCCCCTCATTTCCCATTTTCTGATTCGCTATATATACATATATATATATATATATATATATATATATATATATATATATATATATATATATATATATATATATATATATATATATATATATATATATATATATATATATATATATATATATATAGGAAATGAGGGGCTCGTTGAAAATAAGACAGAATTAAGAATTGGCAGTCAAGAAGACCTCGGAAAGCAAAGCGGAGGATGTAGTAGCTCAAGATAAAGAATTTGGAAAATAAGAAAGTGGAGAAAAAATGCCCGCCAGGTGGGATCCGAACCCACGACCTCCAGAATACCGGTTTGGTGTGATAACCACTACGCTACCGGCGGGGCTACTTTAGCCTCCACTTTCTGAGGTATTTATGTTCAGGTGTTTTTGTTTCCTGCGCTTGGGAATGGTAGCCAGCACCACTCGAACTACTCGGGGTGAAGGGGACCTTCTTTTTAACCCCCGGGCCGTGACTCGAGCGTCTACGACATGTCGAGAGTGGTTGACCAGCGTTGGACCCTCTTAAGCTCCCTATGGCACCAAATCCCCCTAGTGGCCCGTTTCGAAAGCAGGTGCGGGAGTCTCCGTCCCGCTCTCCACTGTCGCCGCTGCTTTTGCGGCATGTTCACGACTTAAATTTAGCGTTTGCGAGCCGAACGATCAGCTGTTCGTTGAAGTCGAAAAACAAAACGACAGTGAACGCGAGATTTGTGTGTGTGATTACTAAAACGTTCATTGCTTGATTCCGCTCCGCATTTGTACATAGCGTCCCCCTCCCCTACCCCCACCTATGTCTCGCGAAATAGCGTGCATTTCGCGTATAGTTCGTCTGGCGAGCCCTACCTGGCATAAGTTTCGACGAACGTCTTTAGCATGTCAGAATCTGCACTGTATTTTTTTTTTTTTTTTCATTTCCGTTAGGCTTTTTTTTTTTTCGCCGCCAGGGGGCCGACACAGACGGTCACGTTTTGTATGGGCTCCCGCAGTGAACCTCCAAATCGGCGGACTACCCTCACTGGCAAGTGAACGACTTTACCATCGTGTTTCTAACGTTATACAGCACGCTTCGGTGCCTCAAGTGCCATCGGGGGGCCTCTCTCTGCTGAATTACCCGACTTTCAACTTCCACGGCGGCGACGCTCTGCTAAGCCTACCGCGCCAAAGGTGTTCTATACTGCTGCCTCCGGCCATGCCGGCGGGCACAGAGCTCCCACTCCCAGCGCCCCACACCCAGCGCCAAGAGGCCATGGAATTCGATCAACTGAGTGGCCGTACTATCCCACCGGAAAACCCCTGGACCGATGTCATTTACTCGCGCCTCAAGAAAGCACCTTCGAAGCCACCGGGCAACGACACGTCAGCTTTACCGCCGCAACGCGGTGAGCCAAGAGTTTCACCTACAACGGGCGCCAACACCCGCCGTGCACCACAACCGCGGTTGCCGAAAGACAACTACACCGTGGTCTATCGACCCCGCTCTGGCCTTAACGTCGCGGCCTGGGCTCCTCGCACTGTTCTCCAAAGCTTCGCAACTGCAAGTGCGATTCCCCTGCAAGAATTCTACAACACCATCGTTTTTCAAATCCAGACGTCCCAAAATTTAGTCGTGGCAAGCACACCCAACGCCAGTCATGCCATCACTCTGAGCAAGATAACATGTGTGCAGATCGGCGA
Source organism: Haemaphysalis longicornis (assembly GCF_048455015.1). Lineage (NCBI taxonomy): Eukaryota > Metazoa > Arthropoda > Arachnida > Ixodida > Ixodidae > Haemaphysalis > Haemaphysalis longicornis. The sequence goes on along the minus strand of NW_027526422.1, from coordinate 8,324,319 downwards.
AGTACAATACGAAATCATGCCGTACATGAAGCCACCTCCCGACACTTGCCGGGGAGTCATCCACGGCTTGGACCCGGATACAACAAATGAAGCCCTCGGCGACCTCCTACAAGCAAACAGGCCTCAACTCATACATGCTCGCCTCATGGGGCGTACCACCTCGGCACTCCTGACCTTCCAGGGCCCTCACGTGCCCTTCTACGTGAAAGTCGGCAGCCTCCTGTACCGCTGCCGCCCATTCCGCCGGAGTGTACAAGTTTGTCAACTGTGCGGCGACATCGGCCACAGACAAGATGTCTGCCCGCATCCCGACCGCCCGACTTGCCCCGCTTGTGGACTGAGCGATCCTCCTGCAGACCATCCGTGCAGTCCCCAGTGCAAACTGTGTAACCTCCCCCATGCAACCGCAAGCAAAGACTGCCCTAAGAGACTCATACCTGCACCCCCAGTCTCCAAGCCTCGCCCCACCCACTATAGACAAACCACCCCTCCAGCATCGGACATCGACCCCCGACAGGTGAGCTGGTCAGCTGTTGTCTCGCGCTCCCCCACTGCTCAATCCTTCCCTCCTCTCCCCACGCGACCTGCACCAGCCTCTCAAACCACACTTCCCCCGGCCCCGCCCGCAATAGAACAACTTCTAGCCGAAATAAAAGAGCAAAACGCCGCCATGCTCCAGCGTATTGAAGCGCTCGAAAACGCTAACCGCCTCTCTCAACAAGCCCCGAAAACGCTACCGCCCCCAGATACTGCCTCCCTACCCCCACCCCCACCCTTCCTTTCTGACGTACCAGCCGACGCCCTCATTGACGAAAAGATTCGTACGCAAATCATGCCGCTTGTCGAAAAACAGATCACCGATGCCTTGGCTGCTCTCAACAAAACCATTACCGACACTGCGCAGACTCTCCTTCGGCTCACTGACTCCCTCACCCAGCGCATGACCGCCTTAGAACAGGCTAGCCCATCCAACCTTTCCCAGGCTATTCTGCAGCGCCTTGACGCCCTCGAAGGTGACAGGACTCCTCAATCGAAGAAGCCGAAGATATCTCAGCATCCCGATGCCCAGATAGCCGCCGCCACCCCACTCCCGCCCGATGATGACTGACCCCTCCGAGATTACCATCTATCAATGGAATTGCCGGTCATATAACAGCAAAAAAGCCCAGCTCGATCATTACATATGTCAATCTCCCCCCAGACGTTATTGCCCTCCAGGAAACCGATACGCCAACCCCAACGCTTCGTGGTTTCGAATGTTTCACCCAGGATCCCTCTCATCGCACAGCAGTGTTCGTCTCTAAAAAGTTCACGGCGCAGCAGCATGATATTCCTTCATCCATTAACCACACTTTCGTCGAGATTCTCCCAACTCACCCGGGTCAACACAGCCTCTTTATCCTCAACGTGTACAGTCCCCCGCAACACCCGCTTAAGGATATCGACCCCCTCCTCCTGATGGCTACACAAAAAGCCGGCTCTAACCCTCTTCTTCTGCTTGGGGATTTCAACGCCCCTCACCACTCATGGGGTTATAACCAAGCCACAAGGAAAGGCACTGCCCTCCTTCACGCAACGCAGCACCACGCACTCACGCTGTGCAACGACTTAGCCCTCCCGACCCGCATAGGGAACAGTGTTTCACGCGACACCAACCCAGACCTGGCTTTCGCTCGAAATGCCCCTCACCTAGAGTGGCAGAGACTACCGGATACTTTGGGGAGTGACCATCACATTCTGGCGCTCACTATTCGCTGCCTTCCCCTCAAGCGTAAAATCGGTCACGCTACGCTCACCGATTGGTCCTCGTTCCGCAAGGATCCCACCTCCCTGCCAGATGACATCACGGACCTCGAAGAATGGACATCGCAGCTTCTGTCCCTGGTTCAGAAGCACACAAAAGTTATCCCCCTCACTACAGCCAATCCCTCTGTGGACGCCCATCTCGCACATTTATGGGCAGCCCGACGAGGCTTAGTAAACCGCTGGAAGACGCGCAGGCACAATCGCTCGCTAAAGCGCCGCATCGCTCAAGTCACCCAGCGTGCCTCGGAATACGCTCGAACCCTTCAAACCCAAAATTGGCGCTCATTCTGCGACGAGCTTCAGGGTACGCTTAGCACAAAACGTGCGTGGCGTATTCTGAGACATCTGCTGGGCTCAAAACACTCCAAGACTGCCACGTATCACCACATTCAACATGTGATTCATAACTACCCCCATCCCCCTGCCCACCTTCTAGACACCCTACGCACGAAGTTTTTTGGTCCCCCGCAAACCCCGCCACCTCCTCCATCTGACGACTACATGGGTTCACCGAACCCTGCGCTTGATGCCCCCTTCTCGATTCAAGAATTGAAGCAGGCCCTCACCCGCATCACGCGCAATACCACCCCTGGAAAAGATCGAGTAACCAACAAGACCTTGCGAAATCTCGATGAAGACTCCCTCAACTCCCTCCTTGCCCTCTTCAACAAGCACTGGGCAGCCGGCACCCTTCCTCCTCAGTGGCGCCATGCCGACATCACCCTCATCCCGAAACCACACAAACCAATCTCCGTTGACAACCTTCGCCCTATTTCCCTGACATCATGCCTGGGTAAACTCTTCGAGCACCTCGTTCACTCCCGACTTACGGCATTCCTGGAGGACAATGACCTCTATCCTCATACCATGTTTGGATTTCGAGCACACCTGTCTACCCAAGATGTGCTTTTACAACTTAAAGAGCAAATTATCGAAAACTTAAGCAAAACGCACCCCAGTTCTATACTTGCATTAGATGTACAAGGAGCATTTGACAATGTCACGCATGCCGCAATACTCCAAGGACTGCAAACAACCAATTGCGGGGAGGCCACATACAACTTCGTCCGGGCCTTTCTCAAGAACCGCACCGCAACGCTTCGTATTGCCCCCCTCCAGTCTGACCCTTTCCCTACTCCGCCGAAAGGAACACCACAGGGTTCTGTAATCTCTCCGCTCCTTTTTAACATAGCCCTTCTTCAACTCCCAGCCCAGCTTTCTGCCATCCCCAACCTTCAGCACGCTTTCTATGCGGATGACCTCACGTTCTGGACTAACGCAGGATCCCCAGGAGATCAACAAGACATTCTCGAGCAAGCCGTTGATTGCACACTCGGGTACCTGCAGCAGCGTGGTCTGACATGTGCACCACATAAATCCGCACTCCTCGTTCTTCGAGCCCGCACCCGAGGCCGTCCCCCAAACCCCACTCCGGACCCGTCAGTCACGATCGATTCTACGCCCGTTCCCCAAGTGCCCTCACTCCGTATACTTGGTGTGACGTTCCACGCAGATGGCTCTGGGGCGGCGATTCTCCCACAACTTCATGTCACAGTCACCCAGCTCACACATCTCATCAGAAGAATCTGCACCCAGCGCCATGGCCTAAAAGAACCAGACACCTGCCGTCTTGTTCAAGCCCTACTGATCAGCCGCATTACTTATGGTACTCCCTACGTCAACCTCAAACCAAAGGAACATGCCAAATTAGACGCCCTTATTAGGAAATCATACAAAATCGCCCTCGGCCTCCCTGCCTTCACGCCTACTGTCCGCCTTCTGCAATTAGGTATCCACAATTCCCTTTCTGAGCTCCTCGAAGCACAGCGGGTCCAGCAACTCACTCGCCTTGCCCTCACCCCTACGGGTCGCACGGTACTGCATAAACTAGGCTACCCCACTCCTCTTCCTTTAGACACCCCCCAGCGTATCCCTCCGTCACTCCGCGCTCACATCTTCGTGTCTCCCATCCCCAAACACATGCACCCTTCCTTCAATCAAGGTAGAAGACAGGCCCGCGTCACCCGCCTCCGGGCCGAATACCACAACAAACCGGACACCCGATACACGGACGTCGCTCCGTATACATCCCGCCCTGCTCACGCACTGGTTGTCGTCGACTCCAAATCTGTCAATGTTACCTCCCTCAGCATTCTCCACGCAAGCACCACGACGGCTGAAGAGACAGCCATCGCTCTAGCAGCGACCACGGCTTCCTCTAACTACGTGGCAATCCTCACAGATTCGCAACAGGCTTGCCGCAACTACTGTACAGGCCGCATCTCTCCCTCAGCGCTGAAGATACTATCATCAATCAAGGATCCACCCCACATCCAGATTGTATGGACACCAGGTCATTCTTCCCTCGAGGGAAACGAGGCGGCACACGCCGCTGCCCGCGCTCTTACATTCCGGGCGTTTTCGTCGACGGAAGAGGACCTTTCCGAACCCTCCATCTATCCCCCGGTCCCTCCCCGATACACTGAAATCCTATATCATTATCGCCAACTGCGGCTTCAATACCCTCCTCCTCACCCATCCCTCAGCACACAGGCGGCTCGCATTTGGCGTCGACTGCAGACCAACACATTCTACAACACCACGATACTCCACCACATATCTCCCTCCACTTACCCCTACAACTGCCCTTCTTGCTCCGTCCCAAACACTACCTACCACCTAGTCTGGGAATGCCCCTACGCGCCAAACCCCCTCCCTTCCCCATCCCCTGAGCAGTGGGAGCGCGAGCTGGCCAGCTCACGGTGCGAGGACCAAGAACGCCTCATCACTCGCGCCCAAGCAGCTGCGCTAGCTCGCGGCTATCTGGACTGAGAAAGCCACCCACTTTTATGCTCATTAAATGTTTTCCAATCCAATCCAAATTTCCGTTAGAGCTATTATGTTTCTTCCGCACTTGCCCAGCATGTAGTTTTGCGTGGTTTCATATTAGATTGCCTTGGTTCTTGCTATGAGGCGTGTGTAAGCACATATTTAACGACGTACGGGCTTGGAATATACTTAACATTTTTGCATGGTTTATATTCTTATAAAGTTTGCAAAAGGTATTGTCCAGGATTGGCTAATCAAATCCCCGAAACATATTTTTCTTCGACGTATATATTCGAAACAAAGCCGCATTCGTTGTCCACGCTGCAAAATGAAGCCAACCTCACACTGTGCCTGTATTAGGTCTAAACGAGGCGACAGTAGAATTTATTTGTGCCTGACGTATTTGGAGGTTGCAAGGGTGATATGCTGCTACCGTCGCCGATGCCCGGAAGAGCGGCGACGATGCGCGCAGAACCGCGTCCCCGGGTAGGGCTTGCAGGCGATCGCGTGCTCTACGAAGACGCAGATGCTTTTTAAGTGACCTAAACGTACTCTTTGCTTATAGGTACAGTGAACTAGAATGTCTTGATCCAGTGGCGCGAACGGGAGCGCTCTGCAGCGTTCGGCTGAAGCAAAGCGCGTCGACGGCCGCCAGGTGCGCCACTGCGCCTTCTCCGAAAACGATACCGCGGTTGAACGGGCCGTTCCTTGGGGCTCTCGCCAGCTATTGCCGCTGCCGTTTTATAGTGTGGTACAGTAATTAACCTTTATGGAAGAAAGATGCTCACTTTTGTTGTCCCTGTACTTTTCTAGGAACGTTTTGTTGCTTATCAGACCCGTTTGACCCATCGGGCAACGGCTACAAACGAATCGTCTGCTAGTGGTGCAGACGATACGAGCGGATGTGCGATGCGTTGGCGGCGCGCGGTCGGACAGACTCTCCGTCTGTTTATGGTCGAGGCCGGCCTTTCATTTTCTGCGTGTTTTACGTTTCCGTGATGTGCCCCTACAAAAGCAAGAGGTATGCAATATTCAGGAATATAGTTATTGCGAGTGCTGTCGAATAGAGGTTGATGTCAAAACGAACGACGGACACCTATTGCTTTGCTCCGGGTTGTCACAGTGGTTACCCAGGTGCTCCAAGGCGTCTTTGTTCGCCGCTCCCCTGGACGATGAACTGTGCAAAAAGTGGGAACAAAATTTGGGAAGACTGGACAAACTCTGGACAAGCCGTCGGTGAGCGCCACTTTGAGTCCGAGTGCTTATTGCGTGATTACATCCACGTAATAAACGGCTGTGAAGTGCGACTTGCACGTGGGAAGCTGTCACTGGCTCCAGGTGCTGTGCCTACCATCCTGCCTGACTGTGCGTCGAATTCTGTACGGAGCATGCACGCGGAAGCCGCAAAGGAAAAGGCGGGCAACAACAAGAGTTTAAGTTTCGGCAGCCAGCAAGAAGCCACGACAAAGCTGAAGAGCCGAAAAAGATGAGGTGTGCCAGCCACACCACGAGGCTTCTCTCTCTCCACGGGGCTCATCAAATGAAGTCGCAAGTTCTGTGGAATGGGATGCTTTCACAATGAGCCATCTTCAAGAAGTCAAGCTTCCTTCAAAGCTCTGGTGCCGGCTAAATTGTGCCGACGATCGAAACGTTCTTTTCGCTACGACATCGATACGAAGAGAAAAAAAAGCTAGACATTTTTCACGAGAAATCTGTGCTCTTCTATCCACATGACGACAAAGTGTCGTCGCAAACATTTTTTTCGCGGTGTGTTATGCGGAAGCGGTGAAATATATTCCCTAGCTGTTGCGAACAGTGTGCTGCAAGAAGCTGACAGCAGTTCGGCCTGCAAAGGGGCCATGACGGCTAGGAGGTTTAGTGATGTATTACACGTACGTGCTAACACCGAAGCTGCGATCTCAAACGACACATTTGGACACGCTGCCTTCAGCACTAAGTGCGTGGGGAAAGTTTCCTAGCTCTGAAGGTAATTTGTTCATTGCAAACTTTGCTGCTGAGAAAATCAGCCGGGTGCTACTGGACGCGTGAATACCGGGTATAATTTGCTTTTGTAGAGTGAAATTCACAAGTAGGTTCATGCCGGGACTTTATTACAGTAAATATAAAAAAGTAAATTCATTCGTAAAAAATTAAACATAGCAGTTGTCTGCCGGTAGCACATGGAACGCGTACGCTCGCATCGATCGTCTGCGCATAGCAGACGACACCAAACAACTCGATTTATAGCCGTTTCCCTACCGCTCAAACGGGCAGATTTGCAACAAAACGTTCCTAGCAAGGTACGGGGATGCCAGACGCGAGTAGCCTTTTCATTTATTTTTTTTTGTAGAGGTTAATTACCACCCAACATCGGAACAACGACAGCCATAACCATTGCCGATCGCCTGAAGTACAGAGACTGCCGCGGCGGCGCCTTTCGAAGAGGGCACAGCAGCGCCACCTGGTGTTTTCTACACAGAAGCGCACGCCCCTTCCTCGCCGCTCGCGCCACTAGATCATTCTAGTTCACTATACTTATAGGTGTCACCGAACAAGCTTTTTTGAGGGCGCGGAAAGGCGAAAAGAAGCGAAACAGAACCAAAACATTGCACGACTCCCTATCAGCCACGTAGCGCAAATCCCGTCAACGCCGCAGAGAAGCGGCGGCAGGCGGCGCAGCGATCGCGAAGCTCGAGGCTTATAATCAGGGTGTCGAACCGGACTTTTTTCGGGTTCGGTTCGGGTTCGGGTTCAAGTCTTTCGGGTTCGGTTCGGGTTCAGTTCCAGAGCACCATTCCGTTCCGGTTCAAACCGGTTCGAACCGGTTCAAACGGGTTCAAACGGGTTCGAATAAAAACAGCAGGCGTGTTTTTTTCTGTTAATTTTTTGTGCTCGTTTTTCGTTTCCTTATCAAGGCGGCATAAAACCAAGTCATAATGAAGGTTTCTTTGTGCAAATAGTTTGCCTTGGCCAAACAAAGCGACCCTGCGACACTTTTTTCAACTTTTTTCTAAATGCTTGCAGAAAGTAGTCAACCTACACATCCTGTACTTAGATTAGGGGTCGCAAAGTGCCTCATCCAAAAATTACTGCTCTCTCCTCATCAGATAACTTAAAAATTTGCTTAAAATATTTTTCTCTCCTTCTCGGTCTTTGCGTTCTTCGACCGCTGAATGACATCATTACAGCGGTGTAGCGGCTATTTGCCGGCTTTCCTTAAGTTGCAGAATAGAACGCATTTCATAGCCACTTTAAAAAGTAAGCCACAAAAGCGAAGCAGAAACGGAAGCTGCATCCGCAGCAACTAGAAAATCACGCACTGTTGCTCTGTGCTGGCAATTGCTATGGTTCTCGCAGTGCTTCCAGATGCGCAGAAAGGTGAAAGCGTTTATCGAAAGTGTTTGTTTATTTATTTATTTATTTATTTATTTATTTATTTATTTATTTATTTATTTATTTATTTATTTATTTATTTATTTATTGTAGGGATGAACGCGCCGACGCAACGCAGACGATGAGGCGGGCCGTAGTGGAGGGCTCCGGATTAATTTTGGCCACCCGGTTATCTTTAACGTCCGCCGAAATCTCGTACACACGGACGTTTTCGCTTTCCGCGTCCACCAGAAAAGCGGCCGCCGCGGCTGGTAATCTAACCCGCGTCTGTGTGCTCAGCAGCTCAACGCCTTAGCCACTGAGCCACCGCGGCAAGTTTATCTAAAGTCTTCAATAGCTCCTTTAACTGTACAAGCTACTGCACTGAAACGTTTTCTATGGTAGTTTGACGAGTATGTGGCGCCCCCGCCTCCTCCCCAATTTTCGTTGGCCGCTAAGTTCGGTAGCCCTGCCAGGCTCGGTGTGAAAGAAACATTGTGCACGGCTGGCGAATAAACACCGACGAGCAGAGCTGCTCGCGGTCAGTCGCCGTCACCACCAGCACGCTGCGGGTCGTCCCTCGGGTGGAGGGTACTACGACCCTCCCACGTTCCCGAATGCGGGCCAAATCGTTACAGATAGGTGAACGATTGCAACAACAACAATAAACAAAAGGTTCGTGAAAGCATTGCTCTTTATGGCCGCAAGTTTACCTTTGTTAATTTAAGTTCGTTCATTTTCATGATTTAATTTTATTTTATACTTGGCTTATACCACGGCAATTTTATACACCACAGTTGTTTTCTTGAGGAAACAAGAAATATGGCAGACGATTACGGTAGTCGCTAATGCGAAATATGAGCGCAGCGCGAACTGTATTCTTCTCGGCGACAGCGCATAGCTGCTGTGTCTTAGGAAGTGATCGCGTCCACAACAAATGCACGACGGCATGCGGTATACTCTGTCGTTATCTCGTAAGGCGTTGCTGCCGTGGAGCATGTCTCGCGCGGTCTGGAAATTTCGCCCTCCCCTCCCACTTTCGCCATACTTTCGTCCTCCCCTTTCCTGCTCGCTCTATCTTCGGTGGGGTCTTCGTTCTCGCGGTTTCAACGAGACCGACGCTGAGAAACTACGCAAAACCAGAGGAGCGGGCCCTTTAAGAGCTGCGCTCTAACGCATGGCTCTTCATAGCCACCGCTGTGCCGCCCTGTGATCCACTCCCTTCGCCGACCGGTGACTGGCCGCACATCGTCTCCAAATAATGCCACAGTCTTCTCGAAGGCGAACATGTACACTCCTGGCCGGCGGGCAGCGCTCCGGTGCCTCCAGCGCCTCCCCCATCAGTGCATCCTAACCAGAATCTTCTGGCAATGAGCAGCCTCTTGCCTCGACCTATTAAGCAGACGACCCGCCCGTCCACAATCGTTTTTGGTACCCTGGAGTGTCGCCGTGGTGGGGCACTTTGCGTCTCCCCTCCCCTCCACCCCCCCCCCCCCCCCCGGCAGCTCGTGACGGGCCGCCCCTCGTCCGCAAATCATGCATCCTCACCAGAATTTTCTGCCTGGCAGGCAGGCAGGCAGGCGGGCAAGTAGTTTACTGGCAAACGGGTGGTCTCTTTGGCGGGCAGGAGATGGTACGCACCCGCCATCTTTTTTTAGACCGATCAAATGTTACGCACGCACGCACGCACCCCTATTTTCGCACAATGAGGCAAAAAAATATGTGTTGTAAATAAATCGGTTGGTCTGCTACGCTTTTCATCTACCCCAAGTTTCAACGGCGCTTTAGCTTTAACACGAAAGGATTAGCAGTGCTAGAAGTAGAAAACAGTGCGGCGTCGGCGTTAATTTCAGACTGCCAAGCATGGCAGCTGGCATTTAGAGCAATTTATTTCTGCTTATCTTTTATCTGCTAACAGAGCTGTTGGAAAGAAAGAATAGCTATAAAGGATAATTGGACGGCGTGTATAGGACGGCATTGGGTAGGGAACCACCGGAGATATGAACTTTCTAATAGCCCTTCAGTGACCGGAGACAGCGATTGGGCTCTAGGAGAGATAATAACCAAGTGAAGTCACAAGCAGCAGTAATGATCACTTGTAGAGAGAGAGAGAGAAAATGAAGTTTAATTAAATTGAGGCAAAGGTTCAGAGAGGCGTCCTCATTCGAGGGGGCCGAATCGACAGCTGTTTCCATCAAGAGCAACTGATCTTGAAGGCCGGAGCTGGTCATATCTGTCTCCCAAATCTCTATGAAAACGTGGAGGTTGGGTGGATCTACGGTACACTTGTCGCAGCCGCCTACTATGTGTATGAGGTTCCCAGGCTCTCCACACAAGCGACAAAATTGAGAGAGCTGTGTCCCGTCAAAGAGGTGGAGTCTAGTGGTGTGTGGCAAGGAGTATGCCCGCAGGGCGCGGAGTAATCTTTCCTGGTTAATCGGTAGCGATTTGTGCTGGGAAGAATACGTTCTACGGAAGAGGCTATAGTTCTGAGTAACTTCCTGGTCTGTGACAGTAGGATGCATGCACTCGGGCCCGGCTTCATCAGCTGGCTAAGCGGGTCAAATCTCGAGCCCCGAGGTTGGTGATCTTGTTTGCCGGATATGCCAGTATGAGCTGGTGCCCATACAATCGTGACTCTCGTTGGTGGTCTCCGATTGATCATTGGAAGTATTGTAACATGCAATCGATCTTTGGCAAAGTTGGGCCACGCCTACTAAGACTCTGTTACAAGAGTTTTGGCACCGCTTCCTTAGCTCGAAGGGGGCTGTGTTCGGGGGTTGAGATGGTACACCTGTGGGAGGCTGCAGAACGGTAGCACAAAGAAAGAGAAGGTATTGAAGAATGCTATCGGACGTCTCTTGCATCAAACCAGTTGATCGTTCCTCCTTTTTTTTTCTTTCAGTTTAGTTTCTTTCCAACTGTCGCACCTCATATATATACACGTTTTGAAAACCCTTTGATGAATATAAAATACGCATTAGGCAATTAGTTATTAACTTTAGTACGATATGGTAATTTTAATATAGAAACAACATAAGAGCGCAATACGGGCATAAAGAAAGAATTTTTATAGCGTTCAGGTGGTCGTCACATAACTTTGCGGCTACTTTGTGCTTGACAAAATTTCGTGATTGGTCGAGAAGGAGAATGCTGCAAAATTTCCAA